>NW_020949696.1:1732724-1739484 GCF_900497805.2 Vombatus ursinus
GATCTGTGTGTGTATGAGACAGGAGTGTGTACATGTATATTTGTGTATGAGAGAGAGAGAGAGAGAGAAAAGGGAAGGCATGGGATCTGTGTGTGTATGAGACAGGAGTACATAGATGTATATTTGTGTATGAGAGAGAGAGAGAGGAAGGAAGGAAGGCATGGGATCTGTGTGTATGAGACAGGAGTGTATAGATGTATAATATATTTGTGTGTGTGTATGTATGAGAGAGAGAACAAGACCTGTGATGTGAGGGGGAGGGGAGGGCTTGGAGGGGTCAAGTGTGTATGACAGAAGAGAAGCATGGGGTGGGTTGCTGTATGTGAGAGAGAGATCTGAGGCATGTGTGTGTTTGGAGAGGGGAGGTCTCTGTATATGAATGAGAGAAAGAGAAGCCTGGGGGGGTGAGAAATCGAGGGGTGGTTTGCGGGGGTGGGGGGAGAGCAAGACCTGGGACGTGTGTTTGTGAGAAAGGCGAGGCACTGGGGAACTATGTGTGTGAGTGGCTTAGAAAAAAGCATGAGCTCTGCTTGTGTGTGTGAGAGGGCGGGGGTGGGGAGAGGTATGGGAGCATGGGGGATTTGTGTGAGAGAAAGAGTAGTGTGGAATGTGCGAAGAGATGGGGTCCATGTGTATGTGGGGGTGGGGCCGTCGGGGGTGGTCTGTGTGGATCTGTGTGTGTGTAAGAGAGGAGGAGAGGTGTGGAGGCTGCCTGAGGAGTGTGTGTCTGGGAGGCGCAGACACGTGTGGGCCTCACGTTTTTGGTAAGATTTCATTTAGTGTGTCTGCAAGTTGTGTGCTCACTGGTCTGTGAAGCCCCAAGGCTTTGTAAAGTGTGTGTGTGTGTGTGTGTGTGTGTGTGTACATATACCTACACCTGTGGCTGTGTGTGCATGTTTGTGTGTTTGCACCTATGCCTGTGTGTATGTGTGTATGAGAGAGAGAGAGAGAGAAAGTGCAAGCATTGGGCTTTGTATGTGTATCTGAAAGAGAAAAGAAGGCATGAGATCTGTGTGTGAGAGAGAAGAGTGTATGGCTATATAGTGTGTGTGTGTGTGTGTGTGTACCTATACCTACACCTGTGGCTGTGGGTGTATGTTTCTGTGTTTGCACCTATGCCTGTGTGTTTGTGTATTAGTGTGTGTGTGAGAGAGAGAGAGAGAGAGAGAGATGGAGAAGGAAAGAGGGAGGGAGAGATGGAGAGAGAAGAGAGGAGAGAGAGAGAGAGGAAGGCATGGTATCTGTGTGTGTGAGAGAAGAGTGTATGTGTGTATAGTGTATTTGTGTGTGTGTGTGACAGAGAGAGAGAGAGAGAAAGAGAAGTGAGAAGGGAAGGAGGGAAAGGGAGAGAGATGGATGAGGAGAGAGAAAGAAGGAGGGAGGAGATGAATGAGGGAGACAGAGAGAGAGGCAGGCTGCAAGGGTGTTGTGTGGATCTCCTGCCATCCCATGGTGCACGCACCACCCTGACCCCCCCAACCAGGAACTGCCTTATAAACTCATCTGTTCTTAATTAGTGTTAATGGGAAACAGAGAGGGGCTTCCTTCCCCTGCTAATCCCCAGCTTGGCCTTCTGGGAGGGGCCCAGGCTGGGACTGGAGGTGGGGTGGGTGTGGAGAAGGAAAGGGGGGGGCCAAGACAGGATGGGGCTTGGGGAGGGGGAGGGTCAGAGGGACTGGAGGGGGGAGGATGGGAATTGCTGTGGGTAAGGGAGGTAAGGAGAGGCTGGGCTGGGGGGGGGGGTTGGGGGGTTAAGGGAGCTGCCCAGGCTTGGGAGTGGAGCTGGTCTTTGGGAGCCTTGGAACCCAGGCTGGCACAGAAAGACCGTCTGCCTCAGGCTCCAGGCAGCTGCCCCTTTCCCTCACCTTCCTAACTCTGGCCCTTTCTCTAGCTTCTTCTGCTTCAGACCCTGGGAAATTGGGGCCCAGGGACCCCGACGGGCAGCCCGGTATGGTGTGTGCTGGGAGACAGTACCACCACTCCTACCCCCAGCCCCTGTCCTAGCCCCTGGCTGCCACCATATTTAAGTCTCAGCCGGAGAAGACTGGCCCACCTGGGTCCTTTGCCAGGGGGCTGCAGACAGCCTGCCAGGGCACAGGGGCAGGGACCTCTGGCCTTGGCACCATAACCCTCTCTGTTCTGCTTTTCCCCAAGGGCCCTCCTGGCTCTCAGCCGTCTCCACACGCCCAGCCCCCCCCACACAATCCCAACGCCCCCATGATGGGCCCTCACAGTCAGGTAAGGACCCTCTGTGACTCTTAAGAGAGCCTTCCCCCATGTGTGGTGTGCCCCACAAGGACCAGCCACCTCCTCTCCGCCCTGCGGCCCCCTCCCACACTCGTTCTTTGTAGCCTCCTTCCCGCGTCTAGCTCTTTCTGCACATGCACACATGCACACACACATACATACACGCATACATACACACACACATCCTGCTCCCCCCATGCTCTTGGCATTTTCTATCTCCCACTGCCCATGATCATACATATTGTATACATGTGCGTATGCCCACACAGATATCATGCCATGCTTCCCAAGGCACATGCTCACACATGGACACATTTTACACACATATACATGTCTGAAAGCACAAGCAGTCTTTCCATTCATCATCCTGAGAGCCGGTGAAATCCATAGAGAGCTAGGCCTGGAGTCAGGTAGCCCTGAGTTCAAATCCTTCTCAGGACACTTAAGTCACTCCATGACCCCAAACAAATCCCTCCACATCTCCAGGCCTCAGTATAATCACCTATAAAATGGGGACCTACTTCCCAGGGTTATTTTGAGGACTGAATGAGACAATATTTGTAAAGAATTTTGCAGACTTAACGCGCTGTATACAGGTTAGCTGGTATTGTAATTTATCCTCAATAGCGGTGTCTTCCTCTTCTCTGCCCCCACCCCACCCCTGGCCCATGTGCTCCAGTCCTGTTTCTGGTCAGTCCTGTACTGGACCTGATGGGGAGATGGGAAGAGAGAAGCCAGGAGTCCCGACTTCCCCACCTGGCCCGCGCCTCAGCTTGGCACCTTTGCTCTGTCCTTTTCGTCATGTTGCGACTCTGTGCCCCTCCCACACATACGTAGTAGCCAGAGGTAGCAGCAGTTTCTCTAGGCCAGGGAGGAAGCTGCCAGGCAGGGATGGGAAGAGTGGGGAGACCAATGTTAGCTGGGCCCCATGGGGCTGGAAGTGGGGAGTGGGCCAGGCTTCCCCCTAGCCTTCTCTTGCCGCTGACCCAAATGATCCACCTCGTTTCTTGCAGCCCTTCATGTCCCCGCGGTACCCAGGAGGCCCCCGGCCGTCCCTCCGAATGCCAAACCAGGTAAACCTCTTTGTCTCCATCGGCGTACTCACCGAATCTCCCCTGCCCAGGGTTCTGGGCCAGGAGAACCTAGGGCTAGGCTTGGCAGGGGCCTGAGGGCAGGCAGGGGAGGGCCTGGGGCTTGCTTTGTCCCTGGGCCTCATCTTTGGCACTCCCTTGTAGCCACCTGTGGGAGTCCCGGGCTCCCAGCCGCTGCTGCCTAATGCCATGGACCCATCCACGCGGGCTCAAGGTGAGTAGCACGCCAGAGACCCAGGAGCCCCTCCCTCCTCCTGCACCCCATCCCTGGATCCCACCGCAGGTATCCCTGGAATCTTAACCCTGGCTCTGAAAGGACAGAGGAAAAAGAGAGGGAGCCTCAGGCTTCAGCACTTACTATATATGGGGCACTGTGCTGAGTGCTGGAGATATACACAGAAAGGCAAAAACAGTCCCTGCCCTCAGGGAGCTGCCAGTCTAATTGGGGACACAACAGATAAATGACAATGTAGATCTTACACACGTACTGGAGCCTATGGGAAAGGCCTCCTTTCAAAGGTGAAATTGGAGCTGAGTCCCAAAGACCTGTGCTTTAGGAAAATCACCTTGGCAGCCGATGGAAGAAGGGTAGAGAGGAGAGCAGAGTCCAGCGCGTGGCCTGGTGGAAGGCTAAGAAGTGGGGAAAGCACTGGGGAGTGCTGGGGGGAGGGATCTTGAGTAGGAGAAGAGAGTGATGGAAGCAGAAAGGCTGTTGCATAGTTCATACTGAGGTGCTAGGGCTGGGCTAGCCGTAAAGGGTGGAGGCGTGCACGTGGACAGGAGATGCGATGAAGGTAGATGTGGCAAGGTTTGAAACGCCAGGGCTAGGAGCCACCATCAGCTCTGATCCCCTGTCCTGGTGGCTGCTGTCATTACTGCTTTGGACCCTGTTCTGATCTAGAACCATCACTGCTAATCTGAGTCACAGTCATTGGACCACACTCTAGAACCCAGTTGTCTTCCCCGCCTCTCCCCTTCTGTCTGGGCATCCTGGGGCATCTGTAGACACTAACCTTGGGACCCCACAGAGCTCTTCTCCTCTCACAGGCCATCCGAGTATGGGGGGCCCAATGCAGAGAATGAATCCACCCAGGGGAATGGCGGGGATGGGGCCTCAGGTAAGGTGGGGCCTTGCTTGGAGGGGGACTTGAGGGGCCCGGGCCTCCCTTGACAGCCGAGCTCAGCCCAGCCTCATAGGCTCTGTCTCTTTTCTTATAGAATTATGGCAGCGGAATGAGGCCCCCACCCAATGCCCTCGCTGGCCCCGGCATGCCAGGGATGAACATGTAAGGAAGCCCAATAAGCCACCCTCATTGGCCGGCCTCCGGCCCTGCCCTCACACCACAGCATTCTTGTGTGTGTGTGTGTGTGTGTGTACACATGTGTGCCTGCCTATGTAATGTATGCATCCATGTGTCTAGATGTGCATGTGCTGATGCTTTTATGTGTGTGTACACAGGCACACCCATGTTCTAAAATGTTGGAGTGTGTGTGGAGTATGTGTGTGCATACATGTCCCATGGGTGCTTATGTCTGTCTGTATGTAGATGTACATGCATGTGTTTGTACCCTTGACCACCAGTGCCCAGGCATAGCTCCCAGGTTGTTACCTCCCTCAGACTGACCCACCCCTGTCTGTTCCAGGGGTCCAGGAGGACGGGGACCATGGCCTAACCCCAGCGCCAACTCAGTGAGTCACTGGCAAGGGGTGAGGGGAGCATGGGCTGAGTGGGACGGACCTTCCCTGGTGGGGGGCCCCACAGACTCGTCCCTTGGCATCATCTTCCTGGGAGAGGGTTGGAAAGTTTGGGGCTGGCACACAGCAGGCCTCATACAGAGCTGGAGCTAACTGCTATTTTCCCCCTGCTTCCCCAGATAGCATACTCCTCCTCCTCCCCAGGCAACTATGTGGTGAGTCTGTACCCCGGCTTCACGGGGTGGGCAGGGGTCAAAGGTGAGGGTGAAGTCACAGGACTGCCCAAAGGGATCAGGTCAGAATGGGTCATGGTCTGAGGGAGGTCAGGGGTCTTAGGTCAGAAGTCAGGGTGAGGCCAGGAGTTAAGATGAAGTCAGTAATGAGGGCAGGCTATGAGACATTAGGTACCTGAGTTTGTTCAGGACCTCCATCTTCACTGGTCTTTACCTCATTTTCTGCATGTCCACAGGGTCCCCCAGGAGGCGGTGGCCCCCCTGGAACCCCCATCATGCCTAGTCCTGGAGGTACAGTAGTGGCCTTGTGGGTAGGACTTAGTAGGGGCTGGTGGGGAGGATGGGAGAGCCTTGCAGGGTGGGAGGGGATTTTGGTGGGAGAGAGGAGGGAATGGGGGGAGGAGGAGGAGGAGGGTCTTTCCTTACGTCTCCCCAATCCCCAGACTCAACCAATTCCAGTGAGAGCATGTACACCATGATGAACCCCATTGGGCCAGGCAGCAACAGACCCAACGTGAGTGACCTTTCCTCCCAAATGGCTCAGCCCCCTTCCAGAGCCCCATCCCCAACCTCTGACTTCCCAATACCCTGACACCTGGCTAAGTCCTCTTACCCAGCTCTCCCCGGCACCTCTCTGCCCTCTGTACCCCAGCTCCCGACCACCCCCCCACACTCACCTCTCTCTACAGTTCCCAATGGGTCCCGGGCCTGAGGGCCCCATGGCAGCGATGGGGGCGATGGAGCCACACCACATGAACGGCTCATTAGGTATGTGACTCATCTGTGACATTCTATGTTCCATGTTCTGACATCCCTCCCAGCTCTGACATTCTGTTCTAAGGGTCCTCTCAGCCCTAAGGACCCTCCCAGCTCTGACATTCTGGGTTCTAAGGACCTTCCCAGCTCTGACGTTCTGAGAGTTCTCCCAGCCCTGATGTTCTGGGTTCTAAGGACCCTCCCAGCTCTGACGTTCTGGGTTCTAAGGGTCTTCCCAGGCCCGACATTCTCTGCTCTACCTTCTTCTCCTGAAAGCCACTGGCTTTCTCCCCCTAACCCCCACCCCAACCGTCGCTTCTCTTCCCTTCCCAAATTCCAGGGTTCTGAAGGCTGTGCTGTGGTTGACGAGTTCCCTCTAGTGGTCACACTTGGTCAGCACAAGAATAAATTTCACACAACTGCTTAGCTGGGATCTCATTGTAGGCTCTGGACTCATCGGTGGGAATGGGTGGGGAGAAAGGGGTTGCCCCTGCCCTGGGCAGTGGGTACCAGTGAGGAGACAAGACTGAAAAGTGCACAGAAGGGGAATTTGGAAACCATTGGCTTAGACCCAGAGTACTTCAAGAGAATCTGGAGGACTGGACGAGTCAGCTCTCGCCCATGTGCCTTTTCCCTCTCTATGTCTCAGTGTGACCATCTTTAAAACTAGGGATTGGATTTTTCTCAGGTCCCTCCCAGCTCTGACATTCTGTGTCCTAAGGGCCCTCCCAGCTCTG
>NW_020949696.1:1739494-1755724 GCF_900497805.2 Vombatus ursinus
GCTCTGACATTCTGTGTCCTAAGGGCCCTCCCAGCTCTGACATTCTGGGTTCTAAGGGCCCTCTCAGCCCTGACATTCTGGGTTCTAAGAACTCTCCTGGCTTGAAAAGGCTAGGCTTCATGAGAGGCTGGGGATAATTAGGGAAGATTTCATAGAAGAGATGGGATTTGAAGTTTAAGGAAAGTTTAGGTTAGGGGAAAAAAGCTGTAGGCCAAGGCAATGACCTGAGTAAAGAACAGACAGAGACAGAGACAGTAAAGGACAGAGACAAAGCTGGTTGTGGGAAGGAGGAGGTAAGGGGAGATGGTAGAGGTTCGGGCTTGATTGATTCACTGGGGGAGTTAGTTTGGACCTTGCTTTGGGGTCATGGGAAGCCCCCAAAGGATCAGAACCTGGGTGGCACAGGAGTGGGCCTGTGCTTTAGGAAGCTGACTTTTGGATCAGACAAAGCTGGATGTTCTGAGTAGGCAGGTGATGGCCCAACAGGAGTGGGGAGGAGCTCTGAATTGGGACTCAGCTTTGCCACTTACTGCCTGTTTGACTGGGATCAAGTCACTTACACTCCTTGGCTTTTCTGTAAAATGAAGGGGTTGGGGGAAGCTAGGTGGCGCAGTGGATAGAGCACTGGCCCTGCACTCAGGAGGACCTGAGTTCAAATCCAGCCTCAGACCAAACATTTGACACTTACTAGCTGTGTGACCCTGGGCAAGTCACTTAACCTCAATTGCCTAAAAAACAAAACAAAAAAAACCCCACCAAATAAAATGAAGGGGTTGGTGTTGGTCTAGCTCTGAGCTTCTTAACCGTTTTTGAATCCTGGGCCCTTGGGGCAAGTCCCTTGAATTAACTTTGAAAAATCATGGAAGGAAATGCTCCATTTCAGTTAGAGGTTAGTGAAAATCAAGGTAATTTGTTTTTCCCATCCAAGTTTACAGACCCCTTGAGATCTGTCCATAGAGCCCTTGGGCGGGGGCCTGGCCCGTTTCAGCTCCAAACTGATGATCTCATGAGCGGCCTGAAGGCCTCGGGTGAAGAGAGCTGGCCACCCTCTGAATTGACTATTAGAGAGCTGGACCAATTCTGCCCCTCTGTCATTTCCCCAGACTGTCTCTCCTTCTGGGGTCTAGCTGAACCAGGCCAGTGCCTCTTCTGCATGAGAGAGCCCTTGGCCTGCTTTGATGATCATTACCTGCCCATCCTGCCAACAGAACACCATGCCCTCTGCCCCCGTCCTCCTCATCTCCTCCGCCTGGGGAGGTTGCCAGCCCTCCCACCGTCCTGACCCAGCTCCCTTTGCCGTTTTTCCTGAATGCAGGGCTCAGCACAATACTCCAGGTCAGATCTGAGGGGGTGGAGGACGATGGTATCATTTCCCTTATTCTAAACACTAATGCAACCTTAGATTGACTTAGCTTTTTTGGCTACCAAGATAAAATTAGTTGACTCACGCTGACCTTATGGTTCAGTAAACACTCAGATGGCTGACACAATGGGAACACAGTTGGTGCTTAATACATGTCTCTTGACTGACAGCCACATCTTCCCCACCTTGTGCGGCTGATTTTTTGAGCCCAAGTAGAGAATTTTATGTTGCTCCCTGGTATACTACATATTGGCTCGTATAGGCCTAGGCCTAAGAGGGCCCTTAAAGATCATCCCACTAATTTTACAGAGGAAATGGAAACCCGAAGAAGTTAAAATAATTTGTCCAAGGTCACACTGATAATATGAGTCAGGGTTTGAACCCATGTCCCTTGCTTTAAATCTTTGTGTGCACCAAACACGTTTTTTTTTTAAATTTATTTTCTTTTTCTTTTTCTTTTGATGAGGCAATGGGGTTAAGTGACTTGCCCAGGGCCACACAGCTGGTAAGTGTTATGTGTCTGAGGCCGGATTTGAACTCAGGTCCTCCTGAATCCGGGCCAGTGTTCTATTCACTGAGCCACCTAGCTGCCCCTTATTTTTCTTTTGTTCGATGAGGCAATGGGGTTCTGACTCCAAGGCCAGAGCTACGTCCACTGCACCACCTAGCTGCCCCACCAAACACATTCTAACCCACTGAGATCTTTGTTGTATCCTGAGACTGCCAGGCCTGGAGTCAGGAAGAACTGAGTGCAAATCCAGCTTCAGACACTAGCTATGTGACCTCAGACAAGTCACTTAACCCTCTTTCCTCATCTGTAAAATGAGCTGGAGAAGGAAATGGCAAACTGCTCCCGTATCTGTGCCAAGAAGACCCCAAATGGAGTCATGAAGAGTTGGGCATGACTGAAATGATTGAAAAACAACAACAGAGAGAGAGAGAGGAGAGAAGAAAAGAGCAGTATTACCCAACTTGACATGCCATCTGGGTCTTCTTGGATAGCATCAGGCCAAGGCCAGATCCCTGAGGCATTCAGCCAGAGACCTCCTTCCCCGTTTACATTCCCCTGTTAATTCTTATACTTTGGGGTCTCGTTATTCAGCCAGTTCTGTATTGAGACCTTACCACCATAACCCTGCCTGCCTCTCTCCATCTCTGAGACTTTGTCAGAGGCTTAGCTAAAAATCCAGAAAGCTGAAACTATACAGTCTTTTCCCTGACCTCGTAATCCCAAGAAAAAAAGAACACTCAGCCGGCTTCTACTTGAAGAGTATGCAGATTTCCTTCCCTTTTTGGAAAATCAGGACCTTTGCCTGTCTCTGGGCTTGTGGAATCTCTCCCATTCTCCATGTCTTCTCCTCCTAGATCCATCATTTATTTATTTATTTCTTAAAGAGGCCATTCTTTGCCTCATTTTTTATAAAGCCTTAATCACTGAATGGGTGTTGCCTCAGTCAAAGTGAGGCTTTAGCTTGAACAGGCCCAAGTCCCGCACTGCATCCTGGGCCATCTCCAGTCATCCTGATCCATATCTGGCCACTGGACCCAGATGGCTCTGGAGGAGAAAGTGAGGCTGGTGACTTTGCACAGCCCTGCCTCACTTAAATCCACTTCACTTGCAAGTCATGGCATCACCTCCTTGAGGTCATGGTCCTATCTGAGAACTAAGGACACATAGCAGCGACATCTTTCAGAGAGAGAAATCAATGATAGTTACTCAGCAGTCACACCTGCCTCTTAGCCCTCTTCCCGCCCCCCCAAGTTAGGGCCTGCTGAATTAAATTCGTTAAAGGGAACTAGGTGCTCTCTTATCTCCTGGCTTTTGTCTCACTCTGAAAATCCTCCTTCTTAGTAGAGAAACACCAGAACAAGAATTGAATAGTTCTAACTTGTCTCTGTCAGTCATTTGACAAGTATTTATCAATCAACAAACTTTTTTTAAGCACCCATTATATATGTCAGACACAGTGCTAAGTCCTAGGGATACAGAGAAAGGCAAACGACAGCCCCTCCCCTCTAGGAGCTCCCAGCGTAAGGGAAGATAAGACTAGAGCCTTGGAGTAGGCTAAGGAAGGAGGGCTTTCCAGGTGAGGGAAGGCAGGGAGGCCAGCCTGCACACAGGAATGGTAAGCAGGGGCCATTCCGTGAGGCTACTGAGGCACCGGCAGCAGGCCAGATTGGCTGAGCCACAGATCCCAGAGAGGGGAGCAATAGGTGATAAACCTGGAAAGACTGGCCGGAGCCAGACCATGGAAGCCTTTCAGTGCCAATGACAGGAGTTGATGTTTTGTGTTTGAGGCAAGAGGGGGCATAACCAGGCGTTTTGGAGCAGGAACGGGACAAAGTTAGACCCTTGCTTTAGGAAGGTTAGACCCTTGCTTTAGGAATGCCGCTTTGGCCGCCAGCTGTGTGGATGGCGGGCTTCGAGCAGAAAGAGGAGACTGGAGGCTGGCCGGGACATAAGGATGTTTCAGGACCTTCTGTGAGGAGCAGCCCCCTTATTCAGCCCCCTTCATGCTAATGCCTTTCCTCTAGGATTGTTTGCAGTCGATCCTGGTATCTCATTTGTACACAGTTGTTTGCATGTTACCTCCCCTCTTTGAATGTGAGCTCCTTGAGGGCAGGGACTATGTTTTGTGCTTAGCACAGTCCTTTGCATACAGTAGGGGTTTAATAAATGCTTTGTTGATTTAGCACTGGATGGGACCTTAGATTCCATCCTTCAACCTTCTTCATTTTACAGAGGTGGAAACTGAGGCAAAGAGAGGTAAGTGGACTTGTCCAGGTCAATCAGTTAAGCTAATAAATGTCTGACAGGATTTCTGACCTCAAGCCCCAAACTCCATTCAGTATACCATGTTGCCTCTTAAATCTATTTAGGAGATTCTAACAATAGTCCAGGTAAGAGATGATGCAGGATTGCCTTGGGGGGCCAAGTGAATAGATCTGAGGAGTTAGATGGGAGAGGAAAAATGATTAAGACTTGGTGATGATTTGAACTCAGGAAGATGGGTCTTTCCAACTCCAGGCATGGCACTCTATCCATCGTACCACATAGCTGCATGTTAGGAAGGCCTGAGTTCAAATCTGGCCTCAGACACCTACTAGCTGCGTGACCTTGGGCAAGTCACTTAACCTCTGCCTAGGAGGCAGGTAGGTGGCTCAGTGGTTAGTGTGCTGGGCTTAGAGTCGGGAAGACTTGAGTTCAAATCTGGCCTCAGACAATTACTATAGCTGTGTGACCCTGGGGAAATCACTTAACTCTACTTGCCTCAGTTTCCTTATCTTGCCTCAGTTTCTTTATCTGTAAAATGAGCTGGGGAAGGAAATGGCAAACCACTCCAGTATCTCTGCCAAGAAAACCCCAAATGGGGGTTGAACAATGACTTAAATCCTGCCCGAAACACTTCCTAGCTGTGATGTGATGGGCAAGTCACCTACCTAGGATGCCTCAGTTTTCCCTGTCTGATGAGAGGGCTGGACTCAACGGCCTTCTAAATTTAGAATAGCTTCTCTGACCTTCCTCCGGCCCCAATCTAGCTTTGTCAAATGCCTTTTGTTGTCCTCAGATCATTCTGACCTTGTTCTCAGCGGGCCATGCCATGCTTTGGGATCCACCCATCATTACATGCCCTTCCTTCCTTCCTTCCATTTGTTTTTCTGCACAGAAGCTGTTGAGCGATGGCCGGGCTCCTCCACAGCATTGTCTCTAGACATCTCTGCTTTATCTTCCTCCTCAGAGTCATTTGTTTGTCTTCAGATTGCCTTCCCGAGGGCTTCCCATCCTTTTGGGGTTCATTACTCTGGCAGAATTTCAGGCCAAAGGCTTCTACCTAGACTTTGCAATCTCCACTCCCACCATCTAGGGTACATGTCAGTTATCCCTCTTCCCCCACACCTCTATCACAAACTTGAAGATGGTGTGATGACTTCCTTCCAAGGTTTCCATTCTTGACAGGTGGTTTCTTAGCCTTTGTTCCATCCCTTCCAGGGACAGGGAGCTCATTACCCTACGTGGCTCATTCCACTTTGGGAACTTGTTTGGAAGTTTTTTCTTCTATGTGAAATGAAATCTCTCTGTGGCTCCCAGCCAGTGGTACTAGTTGGGAGAGCCTAGAGGTGGAGAGGCCCGACCCCCGGCTGGATGGGAGGAGAGACTGGTCTTGGTGGGTAAGCTTGGAAGCCTACGCCTCCACCCTGCCCTCGGCCACTATCCGGCTCTCTGTTTTTCTGCACAGGCTCAGGTGACATGGACGGGTTGTCCAAGGTAAGGGAAGTACCCTGACTGCTTCTGATTGGTGATGCCTTTGACCTCTGCCCCTTCCTTGTGATCCCCTCCCCTCCAAGCAGGAGCACAGAATGGCCCATGGGGCCTCCTGGCCTCCTCCCCACCCTGGACTCCTTCCCCTCCAGTGTCCCTTGCTACTGGATAGACCCCCCTGCCTCCATCATCTCCCCTCAATGGAATCCCCTTCTCCCTGCCCCCTCCAAGGCTGGGTGGGCCCCAGGGTGGGGAATGGGGACGGGACCCACTGACTGGGGGGATCCCCCCACTCCCAGAACTCTCCGAACAACATGGCCGGCATGAGCAACCCCCCAGGCACCCCACGGGACGACGGCGAGATGGGCGGGACCTTCCTCAACCCCTTCCAGAGCGAAAGCGTAAGCGACCGTGCCAACCCTCCCCCCGCGTCGGGCAGGAGGGGCCTCGCGGGCAGGCCCAAGCGCGGTGGCCGGGGGGCCAGAGCAAGACCGTGACCGCCGGGCCGGGCCGAGGGGCACCAGGTGGGAGGGCCGGCCTCGGGCAACCCCTGTTCCTCCCTACCCCCTCCCCTGCCCATGGGCACTGCCCACCTTCTGTGTCCCATCTTGGGCACTGCCCCCCTCCCACAGGCACCAGTGCTCACCCCCTACCAGGGTGCCCAACTCCCGGGAGGTTTGGAACCCCCTTCCCCTGGGGGGGGGGGGGGCGGGAGGACTGGAAAAGAGCTGGAGCCAGCGAGAAAGAGGCAGAGAGGGGTAGTAGCATGGCCACTGGGCTTGGAGGCAGGACACCTGGGTTTCAGCATCATCTCTACCAGCTTGGGCAAGTCCCCTGAGCCTGGGCTTCATCTGTAAACTGAGGCAGCTCATGCTTGTGCTCATTGGTGAGGAGCGCGCACTTTGTAAATCTGGCGTCCTCAGAAGGAGGCCTAGTAGGGACCAGTTATGATTGGCCTCTGGTCAGTGAACGGGATGTTCCATCTGAGCTCTCAGGTCCCTTGCAGCTGTGAATCCCTGTGATCCTGGCTGTTTCTCCCTGGGGTGGGACAGGAGGGGGGGGGCTCATCTCCTTGGAACAGGAGCTGAGTCCCCCGCTCCGGCCCTTCTGTTCTCTCCACAGTACTCACCCAGCTTGACCATGAGTGTGTGAAGACAGCACTACCCTCAGCCCTGGCCCCCTTGTAAACTTGTGTATTTAAGGACCGGATACCCTCCTTCCCCTTCTCCTCCCCATACACTTCCTTTCCCCAGCCCTCTCAGACCTCGCCCATGGGCACCCACTGGGGTGTCAGCATCTGGGCATCTGGGCATCTGGGGCTGGCTGCCCCATCACCCCAACCTTGTGGCCTTTTGGACAAGCTGGGGGTGGTGGGGGGTGCTCCTGAACTCTGACTCAGAGGTCAAGGCAACCCCAGTTGGTCTTCTGGGCCTGGAGGAAGGGACAGGGGGATGGGAGGTGCCAGAGGTTGCTTCGGACATTTGGACAGAACGAGGAACGGGCTGGGCCGTCCCTTCAGCCTGGGTCCACTCTGACCTTCTGACAGCCCCAAGGCCTGGGCCAGGGGAGGCTGAGGCTGCCCACCTCTGCTGAAGTGCCCCCGGTTCCGGGGAAGGCAGAGCAGCCGGACCCTTTCAGGCCAGGGGCTGCTGCCCTCTTCACTCCTCAGTGCCCATCGGGGGCCTGCAGGCCTGACGTTCATGCACCAACAACTTTACTTTTATACCGCGAGGACCTCAGAGACAGACAGATGGACCGGAGTCCATTCCCCCAGCTGTACAGCCCTTCACCCCGCGGGGGCGCCCCTGGCCCCAGGGCTGGGGCTCAGGCCGTGGGATTGGACGTTCTAACTCCACCGCCAGGGCTGTCAAGACGGAGCCATGGGAGGGGGTGGGGGGAGGGTGGGGAACCTGCAACAATAAATGGAATTTGATTTTTTTTCATAACCCGTGCGTGGCTCCTGTGTCCTTCCCCGCTTCTCAAGTGGCCAGGCTAGTGGAGGTGGTGCCCACCCCAGCTCCATAAAGGCTGGTACTGGAAATAGGTCAAGAATGGACAAGAGCATGCAGAGCAGGGTGAGTCGCACTGGGTGGTCCCGCAGAGTTGGGCATCTGAAAGCTACATAAATGCTGGCAGGGGTTTTTTTGTGAGGGAAGGAAGTGGAAATAGATTTAGAACGGGAAGAAACCTGAAAAGCTGTCGAGGCCAGACCCCTCCTCCCCTTTTACATATAAGAAAACTGAGGCCCAGGGAGGTTACTTAATGTGCCTGGGATAACAGCCAGTGTCTAAGGTAGAATTTGAATTCAGGTCTTCTACCCTTTAAACGTAGCACCTCCCTGTCTAAGATGTCTTAACAGCATGTAAGGAATGACCATTCTGGACATGGTTGGGCAAATGAGAGAGAGAACTTTAGGAAATGAGGGGTCTGAGGAACTCGGAAACTGGGAGGTCCAAAGTGGGGGGCAGACAGATTGCGGTAGAGGAGCAGACCATCAGCCGTGTGCCCAATTTACTGGTGGGAAAGAAGTGACTTAAAGAAGGAAAGGTCTAGAGGAGTTAGCAACAAAGATGGGCAGGATGGAGCAAACTTGAGGGGGGTGGGGTCCCACAGGAATGAAGATCTGGTGAAGAAATACGGCATTGAGTCCAGAGAAGGCTGCGGGTAGGTAGGTAGCAAAGACACAAGAGCTGTGGACTAGTCTTTGAAAGGGTTGGCCTGTTGACGAGAGCCAAGGTTTGTTCTAGGTGGCACAGTGGGTAGAGCAACAGGCCTAGAGTATGGAAGACCCGAGTTTGAATCCAGCCTCAGATACTCACTAGTTGTGACCCTGGGCAAATCACTTTACCTCTGTTTGCCTCAGTTTCCTCACCTGTAAAATGGGAAAAATAATAGCACCCTCATCTCCCAGGGCTGTTGTGTGAATCCAGTGAGATAACTTAAAGCACTTAGCACAGTGCCTGGCACATACTAGGTGCTATATAAATATTGGCTATTGTTATTATTCCGTGTGACCCTGGAAGGTAGAACCAGAAGCGGTGGGGGTGGGGGTGGGAGGGGACGTTTCAGGAGGTCAACTAAGGCTTGTTAAGAATGGGCTGCCTACAGGCAGCTAGGTGGCGCAGTGGATAGAGCACTGGCTCTTAAGTCAGGAGGACCAGAGTTCAAATTTGGCCTCAGACCAAACACTTGACACTTCCTGGCTGTGTGACCCTGGGCAAGGCACTTAAACCCAACCCCACCCCCCCAAAAAAAAGAATGGGCTGCCTTGGAGGAGAGACTGGGTATGATGGCTGCCAAGATCCCTCCCAAGTCGGTGTTTTGTGATTCTGTGAAAGGTGACAGAGGGATGGGAGAATCGGAGTGAGAGAGAAGGGGCAGCCAGCCTTGGCAGGGTGCTGTGCAATGGGATGTTTTCAGGAGAAAGCCAGGGAGGACGACTGGGAGAGAAGGGGAATTCGATAGTGATAAAGGTGGCTTCCCAAAAGGCATCGGAGAGACAGAGGAAGAGGAGAGGACTGGAGACCTCTCTAGGCTAGTTACAGCTCCGTGCATGGGGTGGCTGAAGCTAGACAGGGATCCGTCTGGGGCGAGGGAGGCTCTCCTGACATGGGACCATCCTAGGCTTGATGAAGTCTTTGGAGGTGAATGAAACTGACCTCGGATGAGATGGTTTCAGAGTCCTGGAAGACAGGGATAGGACTGAGGCTGCCAGGCGAGGCTTGGGTACCGGGGAAGAGACTACATCGGATGGGGTGGGATCAGCGAGAAGGGATCTTAGAAAGCATTGAGTCCAAACCCCTCATTTTACAGGTGAGGAAACAGGTCAAATGACTTGCCCAAGGTCATATAGGGAGTAAGTCAAAGAGCCAGGAACCTGGGTCTCCAAACCCAATGCTTTGTCCGTTGTTCCAAGATGCCTCCCTGGGAGAGGTCATCCAGGGCAGATCTGTCTGCCTTTCCCTCTGTGCCCTCTCTGGGGCTGGCCATCCTGTTTCTTAACCAGGAGAAGTTTACATTTCCTTCCTCCCCAGCACCACCCTGATGGAATCACAGAACCTAAGAGCTGGACACGACCTCCCTGGCTGTCCAGGTCACAGAATGACAGGGGCAGGGTGAGGCTGGCTGTCCAGCCAGCCAAGGTGGCCTCCAGGAAAAGAATCAGCCAAGGGCTTAGGGCAAACACCATTCTCATGCCAGATTTATTGGGATGGGAGAGGCTGGATTCACAGAGGCCTTGGTGGGTACCGTGGTAAGGGCTGAGACTGGCAGGGATCACTGGTGAAGATCCCAAGGCTGCTAGGAGGCAGGGGCATGCTGGGCACTGGCATGTGTGTGCCCATTCGTGCCACCCACATAACCATTGGGGGGAAAAGCTGCTATCCCCTTCTTCTGGGGCACAGGGCAGGCGGGGGCTTCGGCACCCTCACGTCGAAACTCGCTGCTTACACGCTCCATCTTGTGCTCCAGCAGCATGTGGTTCTGGGGAGCAAGACCCACACACGCCCTGGGGGGACGGGAGGGATGCCATCAGCCCTGGCCAAGAAGAGAGCCTCCCCTCCCCCCATTCCTGCAGCCCAGTACCCAGAGCAGCCCCTCCCCCAGGCCCTGTGGGCTCTCACCTGAGAATGTTCTCTATGCAGCCTCTCTGCCGGAAGAGGGCATTGACCACGGGGGTACCCGGGGGCACCATCGGGGCCTTGCAGAGGAAGCTAAGAATGGACAGCACTGAGTGGAAGTTCTGGAAGTGGGGGTCGCTGTCAGTGCAGAAGGTGATGCGCTGGCACAGCTCCGTGAGGATCACTAGGTCCAGGATGATGGGGCTGGCCAGGAGGGAGTCCTGGGGGCACAGGGCACATGAAGGGGGCGGAGGAGGGGCGGCAGAGGGGCCCGCCTCCCAGGGCCCACCCACAGGGCCAACCCCTCTGCGGCCACCCCCACTCCCGGTACCTCGCACGTGTTATGAAGGACTATAGTGTTGGTGCCCCCAAGCATGATCTCGGAAGTGTATTCGTCCATAGCTCGCTTGCTGTCCCCCACGTACGGGACATATTTGATCACGACCTGAAAGGAACGCGAACAGGAATGGTAACTTGTCCTGGCCATTTCTGTGTGAGAGGGGACGCAGACATCATGGTGATGTCACTTACAATGGGAGAGACAGTGTGGTGTAATGGTTAGAGGGCTAGCACCATGAGACAATATGTGGTTCTACGGGGGGAAGCCAGAGGCTTTGGGTTCAAATCTCCTCTCTGACACACACTGGCTGTGTGACCCAACAGCATAGTGCCTGGCATATAGCAGGCAATTAAATCCATCTTGACTGATCTGACAGATACATAGATAGGTAAGTAGGTAGGTAGGTAGGTAAACAGACAGACAGAGACAGAAAGATCGTTAGATCAATAGACTGATTGATAGATACAACTATATGTATATAGCTATATAGACATAGATATCTCTATTTGGATAGGTTTCAATCTATATGTAGCACTTTTAAGGTTTGCAGAGTGCTTTACATATGTGATCTCATTTGATATCCACAATAACCCTGGGAGATAGGTGCTACAGATGAGGAAATTGAGGCTGAGTAAAGTTAAATAACTTGCCCAGGGTCACACACCCACCGAATATGGGGGGAGGATTGTTTCACTTTTGTCTTTGTATCCTTGGAACGATGCCTGCCGATGGACTGACTGCCTGGAGCCTAGGTGTTCTTGACTTCAAGCTGAGTGTTCTAGCCACTATCTCAGCTCTGTATTGTCTTTTGCTCCTGAATTCCCTGCCCACTTCTCTTACTGATGGTCTTCTCTTGCTAAACCTCAGCCCAGGGTCCACTGTCCACTCCTCCTGGTTCCTCACAAAATGAATGTTATTCAACCTCTACAGGGTCCTCACTGCAACAAGGCAATCTTTTTATTCCTCCCTGATTTCCCTACCTCACTTCGCATAGAATCTATTTCTTTTTTCAAGAGTCTCATATCGCCCCCTTCTCCTTATTCTCTTAGCTGAGAACTCTGCCTCTTTACTGAGAAAATTGAGACCACTTGCAGTGAGCTCCCTTCTTTCCCCATCATCTCCCACTCTCTCCGTCTTGCCAAGGCCAACCCCTCCGGACACACCTGCACTCCAGAAACATTCCCTTCATTCTTGTCTTAAGACTGGGCCCTCAATGATCCTCCCCCCCAATCTTCAATCTCTGCCCATCAAATGGTTCCTTCCCAATAGCCTTGAAACATGCCCTGTCTCCCTCGTCCATAAAAACCTTCACTCAATCCTACCGTTCTCTTAGGGCATTGCCCCCCCCCCCCCCGCCCCCGCTCCCATCTCTCCTCCTTTTCTCAGTTAAGATCTTTGAGTGAGTTGTCTACAGTTGGTCACTGCCCTTCTCTCTCCTCAGCCCTTTCTAGACTGGCTTCTGACCTCTAGCCCGAAGCTGTGCTGACCACCCTCTTTTCCTGCACACTGCCTCCTCTCCAGCTCTCTGCTGGTTTGCCTCCTACCCATCTGGCAGATCCTCAGTCTCCTTTGCCAGTTCATTATCCACATTATCCCCCTAAATGTGAGTGTTTCCCTCAAGGCTCTGTTCCTTCCACACTCCTCGATGACTTCTTCTGATCCCATGGGTTGGCCTCTTATCTTTGTACAGATAACTCCAGACCTAGTCTACACCCAGCCCCAGTCTCTCTCCTGAGCTTCAGTCCTATACCACCAATTAAACTCAATGTGTCCACAACAGAACTACTCCTCTTTCCCCCTATCTCCTCCCCACTTCCAAATTTTCCTATTTGTCTTTTCATCTCCCAAGGACATAACCTTGGCATTATCCCAAACCCCTCACTCTCTTTCACCCCACCCCCAATCTGCTCCCAAATCTGGCCATTTCTACTTTGATTCTTTCCCCTCTACTCACGCTGCTACCACCTAAATTCAGGTCCTCATCACCCGTCCCCTAGATTATTGAAGCAGCTAGGTATTACAGTGGCTATACTGCTGGGCCTGGAGTCTGAAGACCCGAGTTCCAGTCTGGCTTTAGATATGTACTAATTGTGTGACTTTGGACAAGTCACTTACCTTTTGTCTGCCTCAGTTTCCCAACTGTAAAACAGAGATAATAGCACCCACCTCCCAGGGTTATTGTAAGGATCTAAAAGTTAATATCTGTAAAGAACTTAGCACAGTGCCTGGCACATAGTAGGTGCTATATAAATGCTAACTATGATATTATTTATTTACAAGAGCCTCCTAACTGGTCTCCCTTCCTCAAGCTTCTCCCTACTCTAGTTCATCCTACACACAGCTGCTAACCCAGTTTTCCTCCATCTCAGATCTGACTATGGGTCTCTCCTCCTCCACCAACTCCTGTGGCTCCTTAGTGCCTCTAGGATTAGATTTAAATGCTGCCTAGCTTTTGAAGACCTCCGCCACCTTTCCAGACTAAGTGGAATCCAGTCACCTTAATCTTTTCTCTTTCTTCACACAAGGTGCTCCCTCTCTGGCCTTCACGTCTTTGCACTCACTGGCTGCCCCCCAACCCTGGAAGGCATTCCATCCTCACCTCCACGCACAGAGCCAAGCACCACCTTCTACACATAACCTTTCCCATGCCACCCAAGCAAATGCCCTTCCTCCTCCCCTCCCCTACTCCCTTGTACTGAACTACTTTGTATGTATTTGTATTTGTCATTTCATGTTTGTGCTGTACGTATATTTTCATGTGCAGTTGTGCCGACTTCCCCCACCTCGTCCCCATCCCAATTAGGACGTATACTCCTCGAAAACAGACTTTGTTTCATTCTTTTTACTTGGATTCCAATTTCCTGGCACACAGTGGGGGGGGGGGGTTAATACTTGTTCACCGATTAACTGATGCTACCAGTCACAACCATGCAGTTATCTAGACTGGGATTTGCTTGGTCAGTCTATCCACTTGAGCTCACGTACACACACATCCCAGGTGTCACATATGCATGCACACGCACGTGCACACACACACACACACACACAACCTAGTTCTTACATATTCATGAACACACACACAGGTCCCAGGTCTTACATGTACATGCACACATACACACCTACCCACAGTGGGGCCCCAGTCCCTTGGTCCGCCCCCCCCAAATAGCCCACATGTATCAGCCCTGCCGCACAATTTCCACCATACGCACACAGTGGTCAGGCTCCTCCCCAGGGCCATACAGCAGTGGGTTACTCTGCACCATATCATCCACAACGTTGCTCTTAGAGACCTCCTTGGAATGGAATTGCTTTGGGGCTGACAAATTCTGGCCATCATTGTTACCCAGATGGTTGTAGCTAACGATGGACACCGTCTGCAATAAAGAGGTGGGGGGGGTGCCTAGGGAGAGGGCTCTGTAAGGCTCTCCTCACTGCATTCCAATTGTCCGTCCTCCCCCCCATCCCCAACATCCCTCTGGAAATGGATGTGACCCATGGCTTGGTTCCCCATCCCATCATCACCCTCCATCATCCAAGGAAGTAAAAAGGAGCAATGTGGACAGCCTAAATTAAAGTTCTTGCTCTGCCACTGATGTCAAAGGGAGGGTAAGTAACTTCTCCTCTTCTGGGTCTATTTCTTCAACTATAAACTAGGGCTGGGTTTATGTGACAGACCCTCTCACCTCTAACAGTCTGTATCCACTCTATGTTCTAAGGTCCCTTCTGACATTCTATGTTCTCTGTGCTAAGAGTCAGGTCTAGGGTTCAACTGTGACATGCTGCATTCTAGCAAGGACTCCCCAATCCCTCTTACCTTCAGGCCAGCACTAATGAGGAAGTCAACAAGCACGGATTTGATCTTGGTTTGGCCAGACTTGAAGTCATCTCCTCCTATGAAGACCCGTCTCTGCATGGCTAGCTCTATCGCACCTGGCACAAAGGTGTTCTGGGGAGCGCCGTTGAGGTAGGCGCAGCCTTCCAGGATGCTGGCTACCGCGAACAGGGTGGAAGGTGATACCTCCAAGTCCCGCTGGTGGAAGTGGGAGAAAAAAACAGAGAAAACATCAGAATGGAGAGGGTCCTCAGAACATGGAATGGCAGGAGGTGGAGGGCCCTTAAAACATAAGATGTCTGGGCTGGGAGGATCATTAGGACACAGAATGTCAGGGCTGGGAGGGTCCTTAGAACATGGAATGGCAGGGTTAGGAGGGTCCTTAGAACATGGAACATCAGAGTTGGGAGGGACCTTAGAACATGGAATGTCAGGGCTGGGTAGAGCTTTCAAGATGGTTCACTACTCCTGGAAAACTAGACCTCAAACACTACCCCCTTCAGGACATTTTCTCTGATACATGTTTCTCCCTCCCCACTCTAATAGACATAGTTACTATGCATCCTAATTTTCCATTCTGGTGTCTCACCCCCTTCCTACAGTGTGTGCTCCATGAGGACCTCCATGAGGTCTTTAAGACCTGAGTGCGGGGCTCTGTACAGAGTGGGTGCTCAGTGAACACTTGCTGAATGAGTGAATGTGGACTGTCAGAGCTGGACATTTGAGATCACTGGATTCAACCTCCCCATTTTACGGAGAGAAATGAGGTTTAAGAAGGGAAAAATATTTACCCAAAGCCAGACAGAGAGCCAATAATCCTGGGGAACGTGGGACTAGAAGCCAGCTCTCCAGATCCTCGGCCCATGGGTCCTTCTGTCATACCAGCAGCCCAGGCCAAGCTGTCCCAACTCCCACCCCAGACTTCCTGAGCCAGGCTGGTCCTCTCCCCCAGGATCTCTCAATGCTATGCCCACACCTCAATGGCCTGAAGCAGGTTTTCAGCTGTGTCGTTGAGCCCAGGCACCACATCACAGAAACACTCGGTGTTGGCAGTCCACAAGACGATGACCTTGTCCACTCCACTTCTGGCCTGGAACTCACGGATATCCCTGCGGATCTGCTCCAGCTATGGGGAGGAGTGTGATAGCCAGGTGTCACACAGGGTCCCCGCCAGCACCATTCCCCACCTCAACGTTCCCCTGGTCCCTCCCAGGGCCCAGGCACCCACCTGCTGGGCCCGAGAGCCAGGAATGAGGTTATCTGCTCGGCTCTCCTGATTTGCCGCAATGAACTTGGGGATGTAGACTGAGGGCCGGGGACGCAGCTGCTCCATATGGGGCCGCAGCTGTTCCTGCAGTGCCCATTCTAGCACCTGTGCCCGCTTCATGGCCTCTGCCAGGTTCAGGGAAGAGATGTCCCAGCCTGAGAGGGCACCAGATAATGGTGTCACTGTTCAGTCGGTGTTATTCTCTCCCCAGCCCACCCCACACCAGGCTCACAGGGAAAGGACCTTAGAACACAGAATGTTAAAGATGGGAGGGTTCACAGAGCACAGAATGTCAGGCTTGGAAGGCCCTTAGAACACAGAATGTTAGAGCTGGGAGGGCCCTTAGAACACAAAACTGAGAAGGCCCTTAGAACACAGAATGTCAGAGCTGAGAAGGCTCTTAGAATACAGGATGTCAGAGCTAGGAAGGCCCTTAGGACACAGGGTGTCAGAGCTGGGAAGGCCCTTAGGACACAGAATGTCAGAGCTGGGAAGGGCCTTAGAATACAGGATGTGAGAGCTGGGAAGGGCCTTAGAATACAGGATGT
>NW_020949696.1:1755734-1926287 GCF_900497805.2 Vombatus ursinus
AGAATACAGGATGTGAGAGCTGGGAAGGGCCTTAGAATACAGGATGTCAGAACTGGAAGGCCCTTAGAACACAGAATGTCAGAGCTGAGAAGGCCCTTAGAATACAGGATGTCAGAGCTGGAAGGCCGTTAGAACATAAAATGTCAGAATTGAGAAGGCCCTTAGGACACAGGATGTCAGAGCTGGAAAGGCCCTTATGACACAGGCTGTCAGAGCTGGGAAGGCCCTTAGGACACAGGGTGTCAGAGCTGGACAGGACCTTAGGACACAGGGTGTCAGAGCTGAGAAGGCCCTTAGAATACAGGATGTCAGAGCTGGGAAGGCCCTTAGGACACAGAATGTGAGAGCTGGGAAGGGCCTTAGGACACAGAATATTAGGGCTGGGGTGGGGGGTTTACACAAATGAGGGGCTTGCATTTATGCAGTGTAGCATAATGAAGAGGACACTGGAATTGGAGTTAGGATGGACCTAGGTTAAAATTCCACCTCAGACACTCACTGGCTGACTGAACTAGTGACCCCAGGATCACTTTAAGCTTAAGTCACTTGACTTAACCTCTCTGGGCTTCAATCTGTTCATCTGTAAAATGAGGGGGTTGGACGTGTTGGTCTCGATTGTCCCGTCCAGCTCTCCATCTATGGTCCCACGATCTCTAGTGTTCTTCCCAGCTCTTAATATTCTCTGTTCTCAAGCCTCTTCTCGCTCTGGTTCTGGGTTCTGTAATCTCAGAGCCCCCAACTAGGTGAGCCTTGGCCCTCCCATCTCTCAGTAAGAGAAACGGGGCTTGGGAAACCTCAGGGTCCTTGATTCTGATGCACTTGGAGAAATGGACCACTGGGTCACAGATTTAGAGCCAAAAAGAACCTGGTCAACCCTGTCATTTTACGGATGGTAACACTTAGGTCCAGACAGGTGGTCACTTGTCCAAGGTCACCCAGGTAACAAGTGGCAGAGAGGGGGGATTTAAGCCTGGGTCCTCAGTCTCCAATTCTAAAGCTGCTACAGCTCACCAGGTCGCCTTCTGCAGGAGACGGACACTAGTGGCCCAAGACATAAAAAGGACCAGTTCTTCCAGCCCCTCCACCTGGAGGAGTTCATAAGCTTCTCTTTCCAAGGTCACAGTGATAACTTGGGGGCACAGCCTGGGCTAGAATCCAGGCCTCCTGATTTCCCCTCTTGTGCTCTTTCCCCTATACTAGGACTGCCCCCCAGACCTCTGCTGACATGTCTGTCATCCCTGGGCCCTATGGTTTCCCAGACTCACCTGCTCCTCCTAGTTTCATCCCCTCTTTGCTTACCATCAAAGACAATGTCATTGGGTGAGACCATGGGCAGCAGGGCACGGAAGGGAACGTGGATGTCTTGGCCATGGTCATCACTGCCCAGGCTTACTGTGGCAGCTTGCAGCAGGGAACCATAATAGTTGGCTTCCTATTGGTAGAGCGGGGCGGGGAGGGTGAGGAGTGGCTTGAAGCCCAGGTCCCCCCAAGTCTTTGTCCCCCACCCCCTCAGCCCTCACCAGCTAAAGTTCTTACCTTCTTACCAGTCTTGGTCATCCAGGAGAGGTGAAGTCGGTTGGCCAACACAGCTGCTGTCACTGTGGAACCGTTGTTTCCACCCCATCCCACTAGCATGACCCCTAATCGGGGCACTCTCCGCTCAGTACGGAACGTAAAGTGGGTAGAAATAGGGTGCACCTATTGCGTGTGGGAGCAGGGGGAAAGCAGGGAGAGCTGCTTAGCCTATCTTAGGGCTCTGCCCCATTCTGACCTGGGTCACCTCCCTCCCTCCCTCCCAACTCCATACATTTCTATACCTCTCCAAAGATCTAAGATATTTCTTAACCTATCCCAGGATTCCCTGCCTCCCCCCACCCTCCACAACCTAGCCTAGAACTTCTTGGCTCTAGGCCTGGAAACTGCCCCCCCTCCCCATCCCTTCCAAATCCTACCTTTTGCCCCAGTTCATCCCAGGGTGCTTCTTGCTGTCCCTGTTTTCCCACAGCCCCTCCCAAAGGAACTCTGGGACTTATTGCCTTGTCGGGAAGAAGGCAGGTGGGAGGCAAGGGACTCAAGGTACCTTAATATTGCCTCCATCCCGGCTGACCCGGGTTGTCTGGTACATGTATTGGGCCTGGATGAAGTCAGGCCCATAGGTGACATCTGGGCTCTCCACCACAAAGGTCTCTTCCATTTCCACTTTTGTCTCTGGGGTCCTGGGAGCTACCTGGGATATCAGGGGGACTGGAGCCTGCAGGGGGGGATGAAACTGGCCTCATTTCCACAAGGACCCCAGCCTCCCTCCCAGCCCCACCCCTGCCCCTTCAAGACTGGCCTGTCCAGTCCTGCAATGGATGGGACAGGGTGACCCTGTCCTGGCAGGGCTGGGTACACTCGGACAAAGCAAGCTTGTTGGGTAGGCAGGATGGCGATTCGATTTGGCTCAGCCAGCACCACTCCCCTACAAGGTAAAGAGCTTGGACAGGATGTTCTTTCTGGGGTATCCTAGGGCAGAACACAGAGTTCGGTGCTTGGGGGTGGGGTTTGGGAGACGAAAGAGATGTCAGGCCACACCCCCCACAGGTTTGGGGGAGGAGGAGAGTGAACAGAGAAATGGGAGGAAAATGAGGAAGAGGGGGGGAAAAGAGAGAGGAGGGAGGAAGAGAGGGGAGGAGGAAGAGGAGGGAAAAAGAAGGAAGAAGAAGGCAGTAGGATGAGAGGAATGTGGAAGAGGAAGAGGGAGAGAGAAGGGGAGAAAGGAAGGAAAGAAGAAAAGGTGAAAGAGGAGGAGAAAGAAGGGAAGAGAGAAAGAGGAGGGAGAGAAAGAAACAGGAGGTAAACGAAAGGGGGACTGCTGGGCAGCCGAGGTTCCGGACTCCGGGGTCCCCCAGGTGGCTGGGGAGAGGTCTCCCCTGACTGCCCGCGGCGGCTCCCACTCACCGGGAGACTGGCGAGGCGCTGGTGGTGGCGGCTGTGGCGGCGGCCTGGCTGGTGGCCGAGCTGGGTACATGGGACGCGCAGGTCTCTGGGGTCCGGCTGGCGAGTGAGCGGGCGCGCGGGGGCGGCTCCAGTTCGGGGCCCAGGGAAAAAAGGCGGCCAGCCCCGCCCCGGCCAGCTCCGCCCCGCCCCCAACCCCCCCAACCCCTTCCGTCCGAAACTTTCCATCGCCAAGCGGCTCCCATGGCCGGCCAGCCCCCCGCAGATACACCCTCGCCCCCAAATTTCCAATGCCTACTCCGGAACATGCCCAATTCCTACCACCACCATCAAGCTCCCCCTACACACACACAGCTAG
The DNA here is from genome assembly GCF_900497805.2 of Vombatus ursinus. Lineage (NCBI taxonomy): Eukaryota > Metazoa > Chordata > Mammalia > Diprotodontia > Vombatidae > Vombatus > Vombatus ursinus. The sequence goes on from NW_020949696.1 coordinate 1,759,030, forward strand.
GGGCTCGCTAAATTACCCATTCCTTAGTTAGAGTTGGGGGAGATGGGGCAGATGGAGATTGAACCTCACAGCTAACAAAGAAAAGCACACAAAACCTCGTGGCAGGGAGGAACATTAGAGCAGAAAACTTGGAGCATTAAGGAAACTGCCCTTATTTCACAAGTGGGGAGAAGGGGACCCGGGGATGGGAAGACATCTCATCAGGGGTCGAGCCCAACTAAACTATGTTGAATATGTCCCCAAATTGGGGGGGGTGAGCCCAGAAAACCTCGATTCTTGGCTCACTGAGCTTGGGGAAGAAATTTGGGTCTACAGTGTCCCCATATCCAAAATGTGAGAGTTGTACACCTAGGACACCCAAAGGTCCTCTTAGCTCTACATTCTACATCCAAGTCATTTTCTGGGCCTGTTTCCCCATGAATAAAATGCGGAGAATACCACCTACCTCCCAGAGTTGTTATAGGGTACAAAGGACACTGAAGGTATGAGAGGGGTGGATGGACAGATAGCCCAAAACCAGTCTGCTGAGTCTGGCCACTGCTAGAGGGAAGGGGGAAGGGCTATCAGCACCCTCAGCTGTGCTGTATCAGCAGCTGATAACAGGCGTGAGAACCAGGCGCTCACAGGCAGCAACAGCGGATACTCTCACAGAAACGGGGTGGGGGCTTGCCTCTTGGAGCTATCCACCACCCATGTTCCGGAGAGCTTTGGAAAACAAATGGCCTTTGGGGCTAAAACTTTCCACACTGGCCCTAGGCCCAAAAGGTGGATTATTTTGGAAAGTCAGAAGGGTTGTGGAGGGAGGGGACATAACTCAACATTTTATTTCAAAACAACAAACATTTATTAAGCACCAACTATGTATGTGCTTGGTGCCAGCCTCAGCCTTAAGAGAACCCGTGATTGCCGGAGGAGTGAAAAGAGGGAGGCAACATCCATGGGAAGGGTTCTTCAGCTCCCTCGGGTGTAAGCATCCTTTGGGCTTGGCGCCCAGTGAGGAGGCTTTATCTCCACTGAACTGGGGGAGGGAGATGTCCATCAGGCAAACCAACTAAAACAGCTGAGCCTTCCTCAGCAGGCAGAGGACCCAACTCCTCCCCAGGGATACACTTGTGCCAACTTCTCCCTAACTGCAAGGAGTGCCTGTAATATCGGCTTCCTCAATGCTCATTCATCAATCAACTTGTTTCAGAGAGCTGGGAGGGAATCTTAGAATACACATCAGAGCTGAAAAGGACCTTAAAATGTAGAATGTCAGCTGGGAAGGACCTTAGAAACACTGGATTTCAGAGGCAGAAGGGATCTCAGAACATAGAACACAGAACAACAGAGCTGAAAGGTACCTTAGAACACAGCAAGTCAGAATTGTAAAGAAAAAAAAAGAGAAAAGGAAAAAGGACTATTAGGGTCAAATAGGTACCTTAGAAAACTAGTCCAACATTTTATAGGTGAGAAAACTGAGGTCCCCAAAGGAAAGGGACTTGTGCAAGGCCACAGCCTAAGCACAGATGTTATCCACAGACTAGACTTGGACAGGACCATGCTGGTTCTAGGATTCAGGCTTATCTTTGACCTTTGGGATCCTCCAACAGCAGGCAAATGCCGAAGTGAGAGAAGGATAAATCTGGGAGAGGGGAGAAGACCTCCAGCTCTCATGTTAGTTTAGGCATTCAACGGTCAGGCTCGGGGGCAGGGAGCCCCTCTCATTTCCGGCCTGATCCTCACCACCCAGGATGGGATGGTAGCTCAGGGGCTAGGCAGGAAGTTGGTAAATTTCCACTAATAGAGCTTTCCTCCTTCTCCAGCTGCCTGCTAATCTGCTCCCTCTCCCTGACCTTGTGAGGAGTTCGGCCTCATAAGCATGAGGAGCTGCGCCTCCAGGGCTCAGGGACTTCGGACCCACTCCTGGGCTAACCTAGCTCGGCTCCCTCCGGGGCCTATGGAGGTTTTTAAGATTTTAAAAAAGGCGAACCTCAAGCCCATTCCTGTAAGGAAAGGCTGGAGCCCAACAGCCAAGACCACTCCAGGCCTCCCTTGGAGACAACCCATAAAGCACTAGGGATCAGTACAAAGCCAACTCCAAAGGACATGTCTGAATTAGCCCAACTCAGTGGGAGATGGAAACACCCCTAGAATGGTATTTGGGGATTGAATTAAGTCCAAATGCCTCAAAGCCTGGCTTTTGAGGACTTTGACCACCTACCTTTCCAGCCTTATCTCCCTCAGCCTCCCCTCCTTTGAGCTTTGGCTCAGGACAAACTGGACAAAACTCCCTCTGTCCCCTAGAAACGTCCCCAAGCTTTCTCTCCATAGCTTTGCTTCTGGTTTCCTTTACCTGAAATGCCCCCTCGACCCCACCCCTCATCTTGGACTGACCAAATCCTCCTCAACCTTCAAAGTTCAGCTTTAATAGCCATCACTTCCAAGAAGGCTTCCCAATTCCTGCAACTAATGTGAAAATCATAGAATACCCAAAATTCAATGGACTTCAGAGATCAAGCTAACCTTTTTGATAGATGAAACTCAGGCCTAGAGAGATCTGCCCAAGGCCACACACATAGCTTGGCTATCCCTCTTAACGTGAACATACCATGATTCCTGAAGAACTGAAAGAACTCACAGAGGTCATCTGAAGGAACTTCTCACTGAGGCAGGGATGCTTTTGAGGGCAGGGAGGGGAAGGGGGATGGTACCCAGCCCCAGCTTAAATATCTCCAATTACGGAGAGTTCAATCTCCCCCCTCCAAAAAAAAGCCTATCCCATTTTCCAATGGCTGTTTGCTAAGAAGTTGGGCCCTGAATATATATGTATATATGTATACACACACACACACACACACACACACACACATATATATATTTAAATATACATATTTATAAATGGGCCCTGAATCTGCCTCTCAGGAACTTCTACCCTTAGGTCCCAGTTCTGCTGTTTGGGGTCAAGTATGAGTTTCATAAGCTTAAAACTTCCTTTTCTAAGGGTTTACAGAGGACCCCAGAATTGCGGCTAAGGAAGAAAGGAGGGCTATGGTCTTCAAGAGACAAGAAAAGCTGATCCCAAGTTTTCCCTATGGCTCACCAGCACTCCACCTCCGTTTAAGACCGCCAGTCTCTAAAGCAAAGGTTAAGTACAATGGCAGTGGGAGTGGGAAGCAAAAGGCACCACATATTGGGATGAGCAATCTGGCTGTGCTGTGCTCACCGACAATGGGGCTCTGGGGGCCCAGGCAGATAGCAAGGGCAAAGGTTAAGGTTTATGGAGGCAGGGTTCGTGCATGAAGATAGGAGAGTCCTGGTCCTGGTCTGTCTTTGCCAGGTGCAAAAACAGTGACACTAAATACAAGTTACCAGATTTCTCTAAACCTGTTTGTTTCCATGTAAAAAGGAGAATTCCTGCAAGGCTTTCCCCTCAAGGGTCCTTGTGAGGAAACCACTTTGTAAGCAGTCAAGTGCTGGAAAATGGTAGCTATTTCTGGAAATTTCATCCTGGCTCTCCAGTGACCTTCCCCACTCCACCCCCAAAAATCTTGGGAACCACTCCCCCTTCCCCACCCACCCCCCAGCACTGGTAATTCAGTTTTTCATCTCTGCCTGCTCTTACCCACTCCTAGCCCAACAAATGATTCCTGTGGCTTTTCTTAGAATTCCCTCTAGCTGGTTTCTTTGTGCCCTCCAGCCTTGGCAGGAGGAAGCCCCACAATGGGCCCTGGGCAACAAGGAATTACTGAGCTGAGAGGTGCTAGAAGGCAGATATGATTAACCCTAGTGGCAAGACTGACAGGAGTAACAGGAAAGATTGAAGGAACTAGGGCCCACAGAAGGAAGCTTTGTCTGATCCCGAGAAAGGCTTGGAAGCCCCTGCTAGGAAAGCAGGACAGACTGTGGGCTTAAGTGACCTGGGTGCTAGCCTGGGTTTCATCCATTAACTTGTTCTATGCTCTCAGGTAAGTTACTTGTTTCTGGGCCTCAGTTTCCTCAACTATAAAAGGAGGTTGGATTAGATGCTTTCTTAAGGTTCTGCTGCTGCTGCTGACATCCATCACATTCAAATGCCCCTTCTCGATCCGATAAGGTGCACATATTCCCCTTTGTTCTTAAAACTTCTGAATGGTCAGTTTGGGCCCAGAGCCCTCCTCAGGTTGAGAAAGAAAGGAGTTGATGTCCTTTCAAGAGGCAAAAGACAACTGCTTTTGGCACCAGAGGGCACTTGGGAAGAGCTGGCAGATTCCCCTCCAGCGTTTCAAATAAGAAACTAAACCACAACTTTTTCTCTTCAATACAGTGAATTTTATTGTATGTTGCAAAATCAGCATTCACCTTTTCAGTGTACAAAAAGGACACTAGCTCTTTAAGAAAACATTAGGAAAGCTGAAGACTAGGCAGCCTTTCAATTGTAACATTTTGGCAAACTTGAAAGCTTTTGTAAACTCCAACTCCATGGCTCAAAATCGGTTTTCTCCACAGTACAATATTACAAAGTAGAAACACAGTATCAATAAGTTAGATCATACGGAATCACCTAGAACTGGTTTATATTAACCCAAATAGCACAGATTAACTTAGCTTCATAATCCCTTAAAAGAAAAAAAAAACATAAAAAGGCAGGTCTGACTACAATGTCTTGTGACAGTCTGAAAGAGAAATGAAGCAAGAGTCACTGAAGGCTAATTGGGTCTCACAGTTTTGAATTCATTAAATATTTCTGTTTTATATTCCAATTCTCTAAGTTCCAGAATATACATGTAAATGTATATGACAAATCTCTGTATACAACTCTGTCTGCAAAAATATCCTTATAGCAGATGTAGAAAGACTAAGGTCTTTTCATATACGTTACCCACCCCACCCACCCCCAACAGCAAATCAAAATTCCAAAGCCTGCTGAAGTGAGCGGGAGTGAATGCTGGTCAGTGTGCTTCCATGAAGAATCTACAGCCATATGGTACAGGCTCTGAAGTGATCCAGGCAGTCTCAGGAAAGGGGGTGAGGGGGAAGAGAAGGGTGGAGGAACACTCAGGTCAACCTGTTTCCACCAAATGACACCAGCTCTTTGGAAGCAGTAGTTGGAAAAGATCCTCCCTGCCCCCTGACTCCTCCCTAACAAGGTCAGTAGCAGCTGTCTGGGAACCACCTGTCTTTACAACTTGTTTTGGCAGCAACCTCCCAAATGCCTATGACTGGACACACCCTGACCTTGGCTGGGTACCTGAACACAAATCTTTCTTACAGCCTGGGATGTGCCCTTTGGACACCCTACCCTAAACCCAAATACAGGCGTAATCTTTAAGTACCGTGCCCAGTGGGCAAGGCCCACCTAGCCCACCGGAAGGTTCTGCTCCAGGGGAACTTGGACACCACAGAACCTTAGTACTACCAGTCAGAGCTTGCCAAAGAAAATTATGAAATGACCACAGCACTCCGGTTCAACCTACACCGGATCAGGGTCTGCCCCCAACATGGGGGGTCATGAAGTTTTCAAACAAGGCCTCTCAACACCACCATGCCTGTCTGGGAAGTTCCCTCACACTTCAGTGAATTCTATTCATTTGTGCTAAGAAAGCAGTCTGGAGTCCTCAAAGCGGAGCCATCTGCCATGGAGCGAACCTCAATGCAAGCCCATCTGGGGGAAAAGACATCCTTCTCCAACTTCAGGATGCCTCTGCCTATCCGGTTCCCTGTGGCCTGCCAGCTGTTCTGGCATACTGTGTGCAAGTTTATTTGGCTAGGATATTGTTGGGTAGATGCAGCAGCCTCTTCCACTGACAACTGTCAGCTCAATGATGCTGGATACTCCAGCACCTCCCTCCTTTCAATCATATCCAGGTCAAATCTCGACATGCTATTGAGTTGAGCTTACTGTGAAAAGGTTCACTCTGTCTCAGTGTTCAGACAGCCAGAGGGCTCGACACAGAAATCCACTATCAGTTTTGACTGTATCCAATCTGAAGGGTATGCTCCTGCTAATGCAGGTTTCCTATCTGGGGAAACTAGAGAATGCAGATTACCACTCTGAATGAATCCCAAAATAGCCAAGTAGCCATCCGCAGTGAAGGGCAGCCCCAGTGAAGCAGGCATGCCTGAGGACATGGGAAGAGCGAGGGGGGCAGCTTCTCAGGTGGCCATCTGGTACAGTGCCAGGTCAGGGAGGGAGGGAGTTGGGGGAACTGAGCTGGACACAAAGGAAAAGGAGGGGCTATTTCCAGGCAACAGATTCCCCTAGAGAAGGAACTTTCTAGTGCAAAGAAACCCTCACCAAGCAGGTGAAAGACTGGAAGGAGGAATACTTTGGGGTACTCAAAGAAAGAGAGAGGGAAGGAATTAAGGAGGTAAGCCCAGAGACTTAACAGAGGTGGGGAGGTGGGGGCCCTGCCCCCAGGGCTGAGTTCCCAGCGGTTCCCTGAAGACCTGTAAGGCAGGGCTCAGAGTCTGGAACAAGAATCTTGGGAGATGGACAACTCAATTGATCTCAGCCAGATCTCGTTCTGTTCCAAGAGCTGAGGACCTGCCGCTTCTTTGGAAGGGGTCAAAACCAAAGCCCCCAACTCTAAATATACCTCCAGCTGCTTGCATTTCTTTTTACAGGGCATCACCAAAATAATAATAATAATAATGATAATAATGCCACTATCGATTTAGTAATACTGCAATTAGAACAAAAGAAAGGGATCCAGACCATTGGCCCAAAAGGGAGGAGAGGCACGGATTTAGAAAAGATGCATTTTCTCTCATACAAAAATAGACCATCGTCTCATTAGCAAGGAATAAAATTGGCCATCTTCATATAAAACTAGAAAAGTTGGACAGACATCTCAGAGTCCTCTGGGACAGTGGAGACAGCACGCACAATGCAGGCTGAAGACAGGTGCCAGTCACCAAAGGAGAGGTGTTCCAAGGACTGGTCTCCCAGGGCCTAGGGCCGGCAGGAGCATTTTCCAATAGTAAACATGAAGCTGAACCCTGGGCCTGGGCCCTCTGAGAAACCACCCAGTGAGATGGCTGGAGAGACGCCTGCTCAACCCATGGGGCTCAGGAGCTGATCCTGTGCAAGGCGCCCAGACAGCTTGCATATAAAGAAGATGCTTTTTAGGCTGGTGACTGGGCCCCAAAAATGCGCCCCCCCAGTGGTGCCCCCATTACCTGGGGGGGAAAGCAGAAGAACCAGAGGATCATAAGCAGCCCAACCAGGGGCTGACAACCTGCTACTCACTCAATCCTATGGAAACCATGGAGTTCCCCTGCATGTTTTCCTCTGCAAGTTAATGAGTGAGTTTTCCTTTTATTTATCTACTTTTTGCTAAATAGATACATTTTTCTTTTCTTTAAACCTTCCCCTGTTCCCCACACACACCAAAAGGGTGAAGCTTGAAATGCCTGTGGCCCAGCAAGAGGCAGTTCAGCACAGTGGCAGCTCGGGAGCTGCGGCCAGCCACAAGTCCACCCCAGGCCCCAGTGCTCCCCAGCACACAGGTCACTGCCAAGGCTGGAGCTGCCGCTGGTCATACTCTGCTATCAGTTTCTTGATGTGAGCCAGTTTGTTGTGTAGATATTCACAACGGTACTTTTCTTGGCTGTAGTTAGTATTAGTCTGAAAGAGATTAGGGAGAGAATACTAAGAACATCTCAGTGATGGTCGGGGCGGGGCGGGGGTGGGGGGGAGATTTCCTGGCCATAGAGAAGTTTGGGTCTGGAAGCAGGGAGGACAACAGGCTAGCTGACAAACTCAGCCAGGCCCAGAGAAGCCCTTTACCCCTTCTGGGCCTCCAAAGGCCCTTCTGGCTCTCGGATTATTCTAAGTCACCAAGTCTCTGAAACTCATTTTACCTTTAAAACAGAGATGATGATGATGATGATGATGATGATGATAACAACAGCCAGCATTTAAAGAGAGAGAGAGCTTTAGAAGTTTGTGAAGCACTTTACATGAGTTATCTCATTTCATCCGGTGAGGTAGGTGCTATTATTATCCCCACTTTACAAATGAAGAAACTGAGATGTTCAATGAGATGCCAGGGTCACAAAGGCACTCAATGTCTAGGGTGAGTTTTGAACTGTGGTTGTGTTTTCCTGACACCAAGTCCAGCACAATCATCCATGCACCAATTAGGATAATATGGACACTCCCCACCTCATCAAATTTTTGCGAGGAAAGTGTCTTGTATGCAGCAGCTATCCAATGTTGATGAATTTAAAGGCCACAGGAAAATATATTTTGCATGACTTTACATGTATAATCAGTATCATATTGCTTGCCTTCTCAAGGGGTGAGTGAGGGAAGAGAATTCAGAACTGAACATTTAAAAAATGAATGTTAAAAGTGAATAAATGATGCATTTATTAAAATAAAATTTTAAAAAGTTTAAAGGGCACAGAAAGCCCTAAGGTCCTATGGAAATGGAGATGAATTACCTCCTCTTAGCTCCATCTGTGAACTGCACTTTAAGGGCCCCTTGAAAACAGAGAGTCCTGGCATCTCAGGGCTGGAAAGGGGCTCAGAGGAGGTCCTAACATGAGCCCCTTTATACCCACTGACGCCGCACAAGGGTGTGTGCTTGAGGACTTCTGGTGAAAGAGACTCCCTTGCGCTGAGGCAGGATTCCAGAGACACAAATATCTTCTCCTTTTGTCAGGGTAGGCAATAGTATTCTTTATGGCAGAAGAGGAACATGGTGGCCAAGGCCACAGCCACCATGTCAGTGGCTGAGCCCTACAACCTGAAATGGGCATTCCCCATCTACCAGTGTGCCTTCCAGCAGACTCTACTCCTACCAACTGTCTTTCGCATCAGCTCCCATCCTCAAGGACCGTCTCTCATAACTTCCTTCAGAAGGCTGGGACAGCAAAAAGAGAGCTTGCTTAACTTTTCCTTCATTTTCCTGCTATTCCCTTACAAATCTGGGTCTTCACATAAAACAGACCCTCAGGCAGCAGAAGGAGCTCTTTTTACCAAAGAAACCCTAGTTTCCTCAGAAAATCATAGGAAAAAAACCTCTTATTTTTATACAGGATTTACAAAACACGTCAAAATTTTACCTCTGAAATGTATAAAATGAGAGATGCTTTGGGTCCCTACACATTCAATGACATCTTTGAGATGATTTGAGGGAGGCTGGGCAGAGGGAAGGAATGTGCATAAAGAATAGTCTCAAAATATCACAACAGGGCTCTGTGTGTGTGTTATGGGGAAATCAATAAAATGACAGTTTACCTTTCTATGATGCTTTACAGAAGCCCATTACAGTGTCATGCAGTGGAAAGACTGGAGGTCAGACCACCTAGATCAGATTCTCAGCTGTGCCATTTAATAGCTGTGTGACCTTGAGTAAAATACTTCCCCTCTCTGAGCCTCAGTTTCTCTATCTGTAAAATGGAGATAATTATATTCATACTATTTAACAGGGTGATATTAGTAAAGTTTTTATAAATCTTAAGATGTCATATAAATGTGAGGGATTGTTATTAGGGAAAAGTCATATTGATATAGAGAGCTTAGGGCAAGATTCTTAAACCTTTTTTGTGTCACAGACCCTTTTCTCCAAATAAAGTTTTTAAATGGATAAAAATAAAATAAACATAAAGGAAGCCAACTATATTGAAAGAGAGTTGTTAAACTATTTAAAAGCCAGTTCATGGACTTTTAAGCCAGGTTAAGAGCCTCCTGCATTTTCGTGGGAGACCGGGGGTAAGTCTGTGTGAGGAGGGCTACAGATGTGTTTGATGGGAGAGGTGAAAGAGTAGACAGCAGAGGGCAGTGGGGAGGGATGAGGAGTTCAGGCTCACGCTGTGCTCACTGTGCCACTGCTATCTCACAGAAGATATTTACAACCTCTTACTTCCAAGAGTATATCAGTAAGGTCAGTAAGCAAAAAACTGTGGGCCGTATATCACTGCTTACCCTTCTGCTACCAAAGTGTTTTCCTGCACTTTCATTTAAGGGATCACAGATCCTCACAATGATCCCAAGAGGAAGGCAAGAACAGGATGATTATCCCCATTTTACAGATGGGGAAATTGAAGTCCAGAAAAAAGGTCAAGGTCACATAGCTAGGAAATGGCTGCCCTCGGCCTTAAGCACCCACCGTAAGACTCCGTAAAGCTCTCTCTGGTCTTCTTCTCCCCCATGGCACCGTCTTTCCTTCCCTGGAAGGTGTACAGCACTTTGAACCTCTCTTCTGTGCTTACATTCTGGTCTGTATTGAGATGATTTACTTCTGTAACTATCTCATCTCCTCCCTATCACCACCAGCTCACTGAGAATGCCTAGGCAAGATGTGCTGTGTCTCAGGGCAAGGCAGCACACACGTGCTGCAAGGCACAGAGTACTGGGCTGCAGGTCAGAAGGCCCGAGGCCAGGCAGGTCCCTTAGCCTCTTTGCATGTCAGTTTCCTCACCTGTACAATGAAGGATAATAATCAGATGACCTGTACATGAGAGCCCTGTGTAATCTGTCAAAGTGCCAGACAGACTGTTATCTTTGGGTATCGCCATCTCTGGATGTACTAAGTGCATGCACAGGAGGGAGCACATCTGCTGAAGGGAATACAAAGGGCATTTACCCACCTTTTTGATTTTCCAATATTCTTGTAAAATCTGACCACGGGTGGTCTGCAGAGAGAAAGAAACCCAAAAGAATGTGAGCCATTGCTATAGCTACATGATGGTGCCCTTCAGGCTTCTGTCCATGAGTGGCCTCAGTCAGGGACCAATAGCAGAAAAGCAATCCCCAAGGCTGACCCACTGTTTCCACTTTAAAGTGTACCCTAGGCACAAATGACCCACTAAAAGACCAATCACATAAAGTCAAACCAAGGAGCCCAGGAAAAGGAATTTAAGTGAGGAAAAGTAAAAGGCAGCTGGAGAAAGGGGAAAGGCAAAATCAGGGGAAGCTCACACTGCTACTCACAATTCCATCAAGAGATGGACATCTGGCCAGAAATTCAGCGTAACACGTGTTGGGAAGAAAAAATGAGTTCTACTACATTCATTTTCCATGGCCTGCATTTCTTCTCTTAATACCTTTGCTTACATCATCATTCTCAACACCTAAAATGGCCAACTCTTTTTTCCATCTCTGCCTGCTAAATTTCCTTCAAACCAAGTCCATGCTCTCCCTATTCCCCTCAACTAGCAGGGATCTCCTCCTCTTCTGATCTGACAGCACTCACCTTCTAATTTGCTTCTAGTTACGTCTTATCTTCTCCACTGCACCATAAGCTCCTTGAGGGCACTGTCTCAATTCATTTTTTGTCTCTACTCAGTGCCAACAACGGGGCTTTGCACATAACTTGTATTTTGAACATATGAAGTCACTAAGGCCTCTGGGAAATAAGCAGTTAGCATAGCTGGCATTTCCATTGATTGTCTGACTTAAACAAGGCTTGTGGGTCATACAAAAGAGCCAGGTTCAACCGCACTTGGCACGTATTAAAGCTTCCAATCAAGGTAATTAACTCTGAGCAAGAAGTCTAAACAGAAGCTACAATTTGCTGGACAATTTGCTAATTGTTCTTCCCTCAGGAACATCAGTAGAGTTTAGTCAACTGAGCTGTGGGCCCCTGGCCTTGTTCCTCACACTTCCCAGCATCTACAATTAATAAATCAGTTCTCCAAATGTCTAAATGATCCAAATTAAACGGACAGAGAAGTAGCAAATACATAGGTGAACAAATCTGGAACTGAGACAGTCAGTGATACCTCATACTCTTCTGAACCTTGGGAAAGCTGTTTGAGCTCTGCATCCAGCTGTGTGAACCGTCGTGTTATTCTCTCTATCCGTGCATGCAAATCTCGGTACTCGTTGTATTCAGCGTTAAAATCATTCTTATAACTTTGACGTTGTTCCGAGGAGGAAATGGCAGCATATTTTCTGAGAAAGGCAGAGAGAGAAGTTTTAGCACAGGCTGCATTAGCCAGAGGCAGGCAGAACTTCAGGGACAGGAATATCACTTGCTTCAGTGACAGTAGGATCAGCTAGTGAGGGACCTCCAGATTCCTGAAATATTCAGATACTATTTCAATAAGATTATCAATTCCCATTTCTTTGAGTTGGGGAGGATGGACCAGTATTATGTTCAGAGAGGAAGAAACAAGCTAAGAAAGGGAATGTGATTTGCCCAACATCAGGACTTGACTCAAGGCTTCTGATTTCAAATCCAGAGCTCTTTCCACTACACCATGATTCTGAGGCTCTAACACCCACCTACCCACGCACACACCCCTGTAGCTATAAGCTGTGGCTTGAAACATCCAATTAATCTCATATAGTCAATTTCCTACTTTAAATAGGAGACAAATGCAGAACAGGTTGAACTTCCTGAAATTCATACACATACGCATTTTATGACATTTCCTTCTTCAAAAACTTGCCAATTCTATTGGGAACAGATAGAATTTTTACATTTTTCTCTTTCCTACTACGCATGATTACAACATATGCATCTGAACAAGCAGAAATAGGAGAAAACGTGACATCTTAAGTTTCCTGTGCCACTATTTCATAGGCGAAATTTTTTAAAACCAAATTTGGTCTTGGGGTGAATACAGAAATTGGTCTGTGACAAGAAGCCCACACAAGTGTGACCTAGCTTACATAACCAAATGGATAGTCTGCAAGTCTTAGGCTCTAATCGGTCACACGTTCTCAGATCTGAAAATAACGATGGAAGTTACTCACAACAGATAATCCGGCATTTCCGAAGTTGATGTTGGAACGCTAGAATTATTGCATGTTCCATTTAAACCTACAAAGAATAAGAACACTTCATGAAAACAACAGTCTACAAAGCACTATCAGAGCTATACCTTCAGAAATGTATGTGCAAGAACCATTAACAATACAAAACCATATTTTGAAGGAGTGTTTTTATATTTTGTGACTTGTAAAATGCACAGGGGTAGGATATAGGACTAGGGGCACTTGAAACTGAAAGACCAGGCTGAAGGTCACTGAACTAGCAGATATAGAAATTCTTTGGTGTATTCCACACTCACTCAACTTAGAATCATAACATATCAGAACCGGAAGGGAGCTTAGAATACAGAGTTGGGAGAGCAGAGATGTCTGTCAGAGTTGGGGGCCCTATACATAATCTAATTTAACCTCTTCAATTTTGGAGAGGAGAAAACAGACCAAGAGTCAAGTTAAGTCAACAATCATTTATTAAGCTCCTTCTATGAGCCAGGTACTATGTTAAAGTGGAGATAATCTCAGAAGGTAGGCACTAAAATTGAGGAAGACCAGGAAAAGCTTCTTGAAGAAGCAAAGTAAAGTGATTTGCAATCAATGCAACAGAAAACATTCTCTCCTATTTTTTCACTGATTGAGAATATTGCTGATGTCTATAGCAGTAATTAAAAAAAAAATCCATTCCTGGTGAATTGCAAAACAAATTAAAACACTCCAGATAGGCAAAGGGAATAATGAATGTGTGACTGCCCCATATGAAGAGCCAGAGTTACAGTTCAAACAAAGATTGCTGAATGATGTTTCATCCCATTTCTGGATGTCATTTTTTCAGTGTTCGGTTGGAAAGTCACTCTCATTACCCATAGGAAACATGAACTACACATCCGGAATTGAAATACAAAGTCACTGCTAGAGCTCACAGCTACTTTTAAAAGGTATCAATGAGTGAATTCTAACCATGCGTATTAACTATTTCTTTCCCCATTGGTGCTTGGAGGACATCACCTTGTTCCTGCTTTCCCTAGAAAAAGACATGTGATCCCGTGCTGTCATTTGGAGAACCAGTTAAGTGCAATGTGAGTCCACAATGGACTGAAGGCATGTTAGGAGTAAAGGCAACGTAAGGAAAGTCTACTGACTCCAGTACAGACACTTACACAGCTGCAAGGACATAACAGATGCTCTTAAACACCTAGTGCTAAAAGGGACTTTGCAGGTCATAATTTCTATTTATATAGCGCTTTAGGTTTGCAAAGCATTTGACCCCAGGACAAACAACTTGCCCAGGGACACAAAGCTTGTGTCACTCGGGCAAGGATCTGAACACGGATCTTCCTTATTCAAGGTCTAGATTTCTATCTACTATACTGCACTCTCATCCCCACTACTTGAAATAGGCATTCTTTCTATAACATTTCCCACAAATAGATAGCCAGCCTTTTCTTGAACACTTCCAGTGACAGGAAACTCACTATCCCCATGAAGCAGGCAACTGGCTCCACTTTCAGAGACTGTTAGGAAACTCTTTTCCATATTCAGTTGAAATCTGTTTCTCTGTAATTTCCTCCCATTAATTCTAGCATTGTCTTCTAGGACCACACAGAACAACTCTGTTACATCTTCCCCAAAGAGTTGATAAGAACTATAATGCTCCTCTTTTCCTGGAGCTTTCTCCTCTTTAGGATAAATATCCCCAGCAGTCTCTTTAACCAATCCTAGTATGGCAGATCATACCATGAGGATGGGTCCCTCCTATGATTGATACCTTTCAGACTAATTCTAGTTTGTCAAAGTATTTTCTAAAATATGGTCCCAGAAGTAAACACCATAATCCAGCTGTGGTTTGCAGAATATGGCAGGATAGTCACCTAACTTGCTATAGACATGGCTCCATTAATGCTATTTAAGAATGTCTGAGGGGTTTTTGGATAATATGTCAAGTTACTGACTCGTGTTGGCCTTGCATTTCACCAGTCAAGTCAATTAATATTATTAAGCAGGCTAGGCACTGTATAAACACTGGGGACACAAACAGAGGCAAAAAACAGTCCCTGCCCTCAAGGCATTCACAATCTAATAGGAGACAAACTAACAAATATGTACTAACAAGCTATTTACAGGATAAATAAGAAATAATTAAAAGAGGGAAGGCTCTAGAATTAAGAGGGGTTGAGGAAGGCTTCCAGTAGAGAACAGATTTTAGTTGGAACTTCAAGGGAGCCAGGGAGGTCATTAATTGGAAATGAGGAGGGAGAACATTCCAAGGCATGGGAGACAGAGTGAAAATGCCCAGAGATGAGAGATGGAGTATCTTGTTTGTGGAACAGCAAAAGTTACTGAATCAAAAAGTACATGGAATAAGGAATAAGAAGACAGGAAAGGTAGGAGGTGAGTTGGTTATGAAGGGCTTTGAATGTCAAACAAAGGATTTTGTATTTGATCCTGGAGGCAACAGGGAACCAATGGAATTTGCTGAAATTCGGGGAGAGGGGGAAGTGACAAGGTCAGAACTGCCCTTCAGGAAAATAACTTTGGGCTGAATGGAGAATGGATAGAAGTGAGGAGAGACTTGAGATAGGCAGACCCACCTGCAGGCTATCACAGTGATCCAGGCTTGAGGTGATGAGGCCCTGTACCAGAGGGGTGGCAGAGTCAGAGGAGAGAAGGGGGCATATTGGAAAGATAGTGCAGAGGTGGAACTGATAGGCCTTCGCAACAGATTGGAAATGGGGGGTGAGGGCCCATGAACAGCTGAGGCAGTTGGAAACTCGAAACTGGACAGCAGAGGTTAAGGCAGGATAGGTAGACTGGAGAACCATCAGCATAATGAATCTATGGATAATCTACTGATAATGAAATCTATGGGAAATGATGAGATCACCAGATGAAGTGAAAGAGGAAGAAGAAAAAAGGACCCAGGACAGAGCCCTGAGGGACACCTATGGTTAGAGGGCATGATCTGGAGGAGGAAATAATGACAACACACAGAACAACAACCACAACACACTGCACTAAGTGCTTTAATTATTATCTCATTTGTTCCTTACAACAACCCCTGGAGGGAGGTACTGCTATTATCTCCATTTTGCAGATGAGGAAACCAAGGCACACAGAGGTTAAGCTATTAAGTGTCAGAGGCTGAATTTTGAACCGAGGTCTTCCTGACTCTAGCAGACAGGTGGTAAAGTGGTTAAGAGTGCTGAGCTTGAAAAAAGACCCACGAGTTCAAATCTGGACTCAGACACTTACTAGCTGTGTGACCATGGGCAAGTCACCTTACCCTATTTGCTTCAGTTTCCTCATGTGTAAAAGGAGCTAGAGAAGGAAATACCAAACCACTCCAGCATCTTTGCCAAGAAAACCCCAGATGGGTTTACAGACAGTCAGACACAACTGAAACGATTCAACAACAATTTCCTGGGCTTTATCTACTGTGCCACTTAGCTGCCTCTGTTCTAGCAAAGGAGACAGAGAAGAAGCAGTCAGAGAGGAAGGAGAACCAGGAGAGAGAAGTGTCCTGAAAACCTAGAGAGGAGAAAGTATGAAGGAGGAGAGAGTAATCCACAGTGTCAAAGACTGCAGAGAGGTCCAGGAGAATGAGGACAGAGAAAAGGCCACTGGGTGTGGCAACTTGGTAACTTGGACAGAGCAGTTTTGGTGGGATAAGATCAGAAGCCAAACTGTAAGGAGTTAAGAGAGTGAGAGGAGGGAAAGTAGAAGCACCTATTGTAGATGGCTTTTTTGAGGAATTTATCCACAAAAGGTAGAAGAGCAATAGGAAGACAGTTATGTGCTTAAGCACAAGGGGTGGAAAGATCAAGTGATGGTTTTCTGAGGATGAGGCTGACATGGGCATGTTTGTAGACAGTAGGAAATGAGCCAAAAGAGTGAGAAAGACTGAAAATTAGGGACAGAGTCAGGATGACAGAGCAGGGTAATATACTGGAGACAGGAAGGAATGAGAGTCCGTTAAGCAGGTAGAAGGGTTAGCCTTGGTAAGAAGTAAGCCCACCTTATCATGTGAGACAGGGATGGGGAAGGAGAAGGTAGCGGAAGGCACCTGAGTGAGGTGAGATGAGGAGAAGGGGGAGCTCACAGGTGAATGGACTCGATTTTTTCTATAAAATATGAGAGGTTCTCAGCTGAGAAGGAAGGGGACCATGGGAGGTTTGAGGAGGGATGATGAGGTTTGGAAGAGGCAGTGTGGAGAGAGTCAGAGAGGGAGCTGATATGGTGAAGGCTCAGTTGAGGTTGTGTAACATAAAACTGTAGCAGGCCCAGTCTGCACAGTTGTGCCATTTTCTCCATCTACATCCAACAGCACATGTGTAGAGTGGATGGTGGGAGACAGCTGAGAGGTCAAGGCCCCTCAGGAGGTCGCAAGTGGCTGAAGAGGAGGGTCTGGTAAGGGAAGTCAATAGATTATGATCAGATAAGGGGATTTCAGAATTCTTCAATGTGGGAGTGATGCATTTGTGAGTGATGGCAAGAACAAAGGTATGATCATCTTTGTGTGGGGGGTGGGGTGGAGGAGTAAGTCCCTGGGAAGTGAGTAGATGGAAGAAGTGAGCAGTTAGGATGTTTGATGGAGAGTCAAGATGTATGTTGAAGTCCCTTAGTACAAGGGCAGGACTTGGGGAGGAGAGAAAAATTGTAAGCCAGGTATTAAACTCAATGAAGAAGGAAGGGGAGTGACACAGAGGTCTGTAGATAACAGCTACCAGGATTCTGATTGAGTGGTAGGTGTGAGCAATATGGACTTCAAAGGAGGAGAGGTTATGGAGTGAAAGAGGTAGAAGGAAAACCTGGAAGTGGCAATGGGGGAGCAAGAAGAATTCAGAGTGAACAGAGGGGAATAAGTGAATGTACAGCCAGCACTGGAAAGTGTGGGCAGGGAGGCTGTTTCCCTGGGATGGGGGGCCCGGGGAGAAGCAGGAAGCCAAGTTTCAGTGAAAGCTAGAAGATAAAGGAGTGGGAGAAGAAAAGATTTAGGATGAAGCGAAGATTGTTACCTAAGGAACAGGTATTCCAGAAGGCACAGTGGAAGGGACAGGTGGCATCTGGTTTGAACTTTGGAGTGAGAGGGTTGAAGGGGATACAAATAAGAGATCAGAGAATAGGGAATGAGGTTTGTATGATGACCTACAAGGGTTTAGAATCACTGGGATTTTTTCACATGAATGATGACACAAATATTAATTATTATTGCCACCATATTCCCTATTGTGTATTTATGTAGTTTATTTTTTGAACCCAACTAATATCTCATCTCACTGGAATTAGCCCATTAGTACAGACTACTCATTACTACTTCTAAACTAAAGTACAATACACCAATGGGGACTGAGTTCTAAGTTTCTATGACAACTATGGGCCTGTCATTTGGTTTCATGATTAGTAGAGCAAAGACATGGAAACTTTCTTTTTTTCTTTTTTAATTTTTTTGGTTAGGCAATGGGGCTAAATGACTTGCCCAGGGTCACACAGCTAGTAAGTGTCATGTGTCTGAGGCGGGATTTGAACTCTGGTCCTCCTGACTCCAGGGCCACGGGCTCTATCCACTGTACCACCCAGCTGCCCCTGGAAACTTTCTTGATTGTAATTTGTGAAGGTAAAGGAAGGCATCAGTTTCGTCAGAAAAATCTAATGCTTTTTTCTCTTTCTGTGGGAACAAAGCTCTCTATTTGGTCCCACACGCTCACCTACCAATTCTTAGAGATTACAAATCCTCCTCAGCTGGTATAATAATGTTGATAATAACTGACCTTGACATGCATTGTTATATACACATAACATCCACCCGGGGCAGTGAGTGTGTGGGCACCCCCTGGGAAGCAACCCTGGACAATAAGGAAGTAGCTATGAGGAGCCACCAAGAACTCCAATTTGCTCTGCAATGTAGAGAAATATGCTTCCCTGACATAAACCAGAGAGGTCTTCACCTCTCTAAATCAAAAGGCATTTTGCAGGAACACAGGACTTATAGTTGGAAGGGATCTCAGTGATAATCTTATCCACTCACCTCATTTTATAGGGGGAAACAGATGCAAAGTGAGGAAAAGATTTGCCCATGACCAAACACATTACATTAGAAACAGAGACACAGGATACACCCAGGTCTTTTGACTCCAAATCCAGGATTCTGTGCTTTTCATAAAGAAGGTGACAGCATTTTACTTAGATGAGAATGGCACCTGTCTTGGAGTACCAGTTTTAGCACCACAAGTTTACAGACTATCAGAATTGAGGCCACAGAGATCAATTAGTTCAATCGTCTCATTTTACAGATGAAGCAATGGAGGCTCACAAAGGCCTTGTCAGGCAGGATCACCAAGTCAGTCAGTTAATTTCAGAGCTGGGACCAGAACCAAAGTCTCCCAACTCTCCCAGGGAAGTTGTCCTTTTACAATGTTTGCCAGGAGGGCTCTACCTCAAAAACCATTCTCCCACACATTCTATTAATTGGAGATTCATTTGAGCAAACAAGCTCTTCTTTTGAGATGCTAGTATTTTCTGAAAAGTTTAAGTCTTCCTACATGTGTCTGTGCCAAATGCATGGTAATGTACATATTACTCTATCTTTAGGAAGAGGAAATTGATTCAATCAACAAACATTTATTAAGTACCTATTAAATGCCAAGCCCTGAGCTAATACCAAGATAACAGCAAGCAAGTGATGGTCTCCAGAAGCTTCCATGTACACATATAAATAACTATAGAAACTCATTCCCCTCTGTTCACTCTGAATTCTCCTTGCTCCCCCATTGCCACTTCCAGGTTTTCCTCCTACCTCTTTCACTCCATAACCTCTCCTCCTTTGAAGTCCATATTGCTCACACCTACCACTCAATCAGAATCCTGGTAGCTGTTATCTACAGACCTCTGTGTCACTCCCCTTCCTTCTTCAATGAGTTTAAAACCTGGCTTACAATTCTTCTCTCCTCCCCAAGTCCTGCCCTTGTACTGAGGGACTTCAACATAGGTCAGAGGTAACTAACAAGTTGGGGGATGGGGAGGAAGAGGTCAGGAAAGGCCTTCTGTAGGAGGTGGCCCTGGAGCTGATCCTGAAGAGGATCAAAGACACACAGAGAGACCAGGGATGAAGAGTAGCAAGCAGGCCAATGTGGCTGGAGCCCAGAATGACGGGGTCCGGAAAGATATGCCGGAGTGTAGGTGGGTGAACTGTGAAAAGGGCAAAGGAAGAGCAGCAGCAGATCCGTCACACAGCTTGGCCTCTGGTTCACAGAGGCCCTCTTCCCAGTTGCTCCTCATCCTTCCCTCTTTAAAACCTTAACAGCTTCTTTGGACTGTCCAATGCCAGTACCCTTTAGTACCCATTTCTTTCACAGATTCAGAGAGCCTCAGAGCTTGAAGGGAATCAAATTCAGTACATAACTGAGCAAATGTCTCTCTACAACATCCTTGACAAGTGGTCCAGGGAAAGTGACTGTGCCACCTCCCAAAGGCTGCCCATTCCACCTTCAGGCAGCCCTGAATGTTCAGCATCTTTATCTTTTCTTTTTCTTCTTCTTCTTTTTTTTTTTTTTGCTTTTTTTTGACGAGGCAATCGGGGTTAAGTGATTTGCCTAGGGTCACACAGCTAGTAAGTGTCATGTGTCTGAGACTGTCAGCATCTTTTTCTTAAAGCGATCTGGAATCTACTTGTCTCAACTGCCCTCCACTGCTCCCAATTCAGCCCTCTGGAGCAACAGAAAATTAATAAGCTTTTCTCATCAGGTCCTTGAAGACACTGATTATGTAAAATACACATACAATATATTCTCCTCAAGCTAAATATCCTTTCTGAGAAGGATCCGATACTGGAGGTCAGTTCTGACCAGGGTGGAAGGTAGCCAAGCAATTCCCTCCCAGGTTCTGGCTCTAAGATTCCAGCAGTTTTTGGAGGACAGCATGGCACGGCTGACTCACACACTAGGCCTGCAGCCTACTGATATCCCCATGCCTTTTTTTACATCACTTGTTACTCAGCCATCCTGATGCTTTTCAGGGGACTTTCTGAGCCCCAGGATAGAATTTCCTATCCCTCTTGTGACCTTTTCTGGTTCTCGTCATCACAAACATTAGCCTCCCAGTCCAGACTCCACAGTCCGGGGGCATTACAAACATAGAGGAAACCCTAGTAACTAAAGCCATCCAACAACAGACCAGGCTGCCTTGGGTGAAACAGATAATAAGTCCTCTGGCACCAGTGGTCTTCAAGTGGAGGCTGAATAAATGCTGGCTAAGGAGCAACCTGAAAAAAGTATTCATGTTTTAGGGTTGGACTAGATGCTTTCAGGTCCCCATCCAAGCCCAAGACACTGATTCATTCCATATCTTCTTCCCAACAGACCTGACAAAGGTTATTGTCACTCTCCCTATATCCCCCTAATGATGGGAGAGAGAACAGCTATTATAATTTGTTCCAGGAAGATAAAACTTTAGTAACTCTGGTTACAGGATCATAGGATTTAGAACTAGAAGGAACCTTACAGAATATCTAATACAACTCTCTCATTTTACAGAAAAGGAAGCTGATCCCCAGAAAAGTTACATAACCTGCCCAAGGTCACAAAATGGATATACCAGAGGCAGAATTCAAATCTAGGTCTTTCTTTCAAAAACACACTCAGTGCCCTTTTCTACTGTACTGTGTGTTAACAGCTTCCAGTTTTAAATCAAATCATTTGGATTACCAAGGAGCCCCATTAGTTGCATATCCTGATCCACGCTCTCAAGAGAAGTGTTACCTATGGCCAGTGTTGGCACAGAAAGCTTGGGGAGGAATGATGTGATGTGTCTGTACATGATATGATTACATTTTACAGTCACTGAGCCCTCTTTTCCCACTGGTCCCCAAGGCCAACAGCCTGCCCACTGGACACCTACCTGTGCCTTCCTGCAGAGCCCCACTCATCTTAGTATCGGAGTTCTTCACGAGTTCACAATCCTGCTTCTCTTCTCTATGTTTCTCCTCACTTCGCTTCTCCTTTTCTTTGTGCTTTTTGGATTTCTTCTTTGTTTTCATATGCCATGAGGCACAACTGTGTTTGCTGGTCTGGGGACAGTCTGTCAGCAGAGGGAGACTGAGGCTCTCAGAGGCCTCAGCATTCTCACAGTCTCTGCCATTGTGACATATATCATTGCTGACATCAGTGAGGGGGTCGTGAGGCTGGGGGAGCTCCAGGTCAGGGAGTTGGGAGCTAGAGCTGACCGAATTGGCCACGGAAGCTGGGCCGGGAGCAGAAGGGACTTCCTTCCCATTAGAAGAGTTCAGTTTCCCATTGAAAGTGGGCTGAGTTCTTTGAGTACAATGAGATATCCTCGGCTTCTTATTTGCTAGAGGGTCAATGAAATCCAGTGGCTGAGATCGTTTCTGAGAACAAAGAAAGTTTCTTTTTAAAAAAAAAATTGAGGATTTAATGGCGTAGTAGACCTTGAAGATAATGTTCCAGAAGGATTCCAACAGATTCTTATCAGCTCAAAGAATGTTAACTCAGGAAGGGACCTTAGGGAGATCTAATCTAATAGTTTCCAACCTTTTGGAGTATTTTTTAAACTCTCAAAAGATTCAGTGGACCATCCACCATGATAGCAGTTGATATTCATCTACTGACTGAAAAAATGCATGATGACAAAAAGCTACCACAAGTCTCAGTAACATTTTAAAATGAACTTGCATTTTAATAATAGCATACATTTGGAAAATAGTAATATCCACATGCATATTTGGCCTGCCAGAGGTATGTCTGTTTATTTGTCCTACAGTTATAGAATGAGATGGAGACCTTGGTGATCCTCAGTCTATAGTCTTCCTCCTCATCTAAGGATTAAAAGTGGAAGCCACTCTTTACTATTATTTTGGAGAATCCCTGCTTGCAAGTCTCCACAGAGCCACAAGGTGGCACTGTAACATAGTGTTGGCAGCTTAGAAACAGGAGGGCATTAGGGAGGATTCAACAGGTGCTCAGCACAGATGAACCAGCTCCACTACTACAGCTCAAAACTGTTACAGAATTATACTCTATCCTCACTTAACTGTCACCCTGTCACCACTGCCACAGATATGGACTGAGTGCTGACTGGGTCTCAAAGTACAGAGAGAAATCAGGTGAGAAATTGGTTTATGAAAAAACACTCCGGGGATCATTTGGTCTTCCCCCCTTCCCCATCTGCCCTTGCTTCCCCTCCAGATTCTGTCCACAATCTAAAGAAACTCTCCTGCCGGTGGGCAGGAGAGGATTGTGTCCTGAAGTACTGCTCCTGAGCACAGTTCAGATGGTAAGACCATACCTAGGCCTTTTCTGATCTGCGTAATGGCCAATGAGCTGGCTACTGGTGAAAAAGTGAGGGGATGGTAGTCCACACACCTGCGCTTGTTCATGAAAAGAACTGCTCAGAGAAAATATCTGCTCAGCAAATGGACAGCATGGGTTGGGTGAGGGTCACTCTCACAGACTAGAACACAAAATCACCCAAAAAGGAAAAGCAAGCTCTGCTCTGTCTTTGGGCAGTCACTTATCTCACAGCAGAGACCTCTGTGAGCACAGCTCAGCAAGATGGACAGACTCCTTGTCATTAATAAGCAGCCTTGCTGCTGAGGATGAGGTCAATACAAAGAAGATTCACTATGAATAGAAACTGAAAGAATTTATAACTGTTTCTCTTAGACTTAAAAAAAAAAAAGAAAACTTTCCCAAGTGTCTGAGTTTGAATGATTAGTTGTTTGAATATTGTTCGAATCTTCATCTTCACGAAGCACATCTGGATTTAAGAAATCTATTTCAAAGCAAAAGGAATCAGTGGCAAGAAGTCCCCATTTCCAGGACAATGTTTTCCCTACTGCTGGCCCCGAGGGACAAAGAGTGATCACAAGGACAAAGCTAATTTATCTCTGATCATACCACAAATCTGACTGCCAGGCACTCCCATGTCTAATGGAGGTGATGAGAAGGAATCCAACAATACCTTGGTGCCGCCTTATTCTGGGCTCCAGCTGGGAGAGAGCACAACATGAAAGTTCTCAGCATGACTGAGCTCTATCTAGACTGACATGAAGGCTTCAGAAGTGGCCTAACATCAATCAAGGGCACCTCAGTCCTTGGCACAGGCCCCAAGTTGTAACTCAGAGCTAGAATAAATCATCACAGTTAGGCCCACTTCTTCACTTTTACCAGCAAGAGCCTTCAAACACTGCTTGATGGGACGTCAAGAAGGGCAGCAGGACCAAAGGTCTAGCGCAACCTGCTACTATTCAAATCCATTTATGCAGGCGATGTGTTCTATGGGCTATGTGTTCTGCCTGGCTGGCCAGCACTGCCACACCCTTATGGATGAAGGGTGAATTCCTAGCCAGACGGAACCCAAATTCCACATGGGATGAACTGGGACAAAGGTACTACATGGATCCAATTTGGAAGAGAGCAATCAACTGTACACGAAAGGCTGATTACCTGCTCCTCCCAAAAGGGATCACATTAGATTAGGGGAAATGAATGAGTGTGCAAAGTTTGGGGATGAGAAGGGCAGAAAGGGGACCTGAAATTAGTTATCCAGGGTCTTTTGTCTATATGAGAAGACAGGAAACACCCCAGAAAAAGACCAACCAAAGAAATGCTAACCAAGGAAAGGAAAGCTCACAAGACAATCTCTACCTCATTTCAGGACCATATATATAAACACTAATGGGAAAGTTCCAGTCAGCTAGGACCGTGGCATGACTTGAACAAAAGACTAATTATTCACATCAACAGTGTCATCTGACCCTGGTCCAGTGGTCTTGCATCACAACTCATACACCGTCAGTAGTATGTGTTAAAAACAAACAAAAACAACCCTTATCAAGGAGGGTTGGGGAAGGTAATATCTGGTGTACAACAGAAGATCAACACTAATCCAAAAACTCTATTATCTAAAACTCTGTCAGCCTTTCTGTGTGTGAACAGTTGCAGACGCCAAGAAACTTCTTCCTGGCAGTCTGGCAAGCACCACAGAAATGATGTGTATTTTATAGCTACAAAGGATCTTTGAGATACTCTAGTCCACTCCTTAATTTTACAAGGGGAGGGTGGTGTTAGAGGGGAGCCCAAGCCTAGAGAGGGGAAGAGACGTGCTCGAAGTACAAAGCCAGCTCTTCAAGTTCAGATTTGGGAACAGCAAAATTTCTTTTCCTCCTCTCCCTTTGTTCCCCAGCAATAAATGCTAAGTTGACTGGAATAATATTAATTTTCCAAAGTGTTTTGTGTTCACCGTTCTGGGAACCAGCAGAAATTATCACCATTTTATAGACATAAACTAAGGGCAGGAGAAGCTGTCTAAGGTCACAAGTTAGTTAGTGGAATGAGAACTGAGCTCTTCCAGAATCCCTGCTCAGATCTTTGTAACAACATCAACAAAATATAACACAAAACTGAAACCTCAAGGCTGCCGGTGCTTCTGGTTAAAAAAAAAGGGAAGAAGATTATCTGTGGTTCTGGTAGATCTACAGTTTGCAAGACTTCCTCAGATCCTCTGACTCGAGTCTGGCAACAATGAGTGCTCAGGAGAGAACCTGGGTCACACATCATTCCTGGTTTCCATTCTTTGGATAGGGACCTTCTACTGAGAAAGGAGTCAAATTCATGACCAAGAAAATCCGGTACTACCACTGGGCTGACTTTCATTCCAATTCTTCCCTTTGCTACATCTAGTCTAAGCTCTTGCCAAACTGTATGACTCACCACACTCCCTGCTTTCTATTCTGCCCTCTCTAAAAGCATTTATGCCTTTGGCTTGTGCATCTGCTTGGAATGAACTGTCTATCTCATCACCACTGGCTTGGTACATCCATCCTTTCCTTCAAGATTCAATTTGGATGCCGCCTTTGACACTTTCCCTGGCCTACTCAGATAAAAGTAGCTTCTAATTTAGCTAATTTCTCTTCCAATTTCTCACAGCACTCTACCTTCTTCTCCTGTGTTCCTATCCCTTTATTTCCACTCTACTGGAAAACAGGATAGTGTCATGAAAAGAACAGTGGACTTGGGGTCAGAAAACCTAGAATCAAATCCAGAGCATGCCATTCAACAACTATGTGACTATCATAGCTACTTAGCCTTTTTAAAACTCACTTTCTCCATCTGTATAATGATGACTAAACTCAATTCAGCAAACATTTATCAAGTGCTTATTATAAGCAAGGATTGTAATGAGACAGGTAAAGAGAACAAAAGTAACTCTATTTTTACCATCAAGGTACTTATATAATAAAGGGAATTTTTTTTGCAAGGGAGAAAAGTGGTGGGGTGGGGCATTACTTTACAGAGTAAGTGGCAACAGAGCTAATTCTAAGAGGCAGAGATAAAGAGGAAGAGAATGCAATTGGAGAATGTGGGACTGCTTATGTGCATGATGGCATGGAGATGAAACAGCTAACAGTCTAATATAGCAGGAACAGAATATCTAAAAGGAAGTCCTATGAAATAAAGTTGGAGCCAGGCTATGGAGGCTGGAATGGTGCTATCCCTCCCAGAAAAACCTGGGAAACATTGCAGACTGTTAAACACAGTGGTGAAAATGGTCAAATGACAACACTACCGACAAAGGTCTGGCTCATAGGCCTGCTGGGTAATGAACTCTGTAAACTTTCACAACTATCAATGAACAAACATATATCAATGAACAAATAGGGCCTACTCTATGCCAGGCCCTGTGCTAGAAAAGGGGGCCAACAAAGCCTCTGAATTCCAGGAGCATGCTGATATTCTGTTGGGGGAGATGACATATTCAGCTATATAGAATACACTAACAAACATATAAAAATGCCAGATAAACACAAGCTAAACCGTTTTTTTGGAGGGGGAGAGGTACTAAAAGCTATGCAGATCAAGAAAGGTTCCAGGAAGATTTCATAGTGGCTGAAGTGAGTTTTGAAGGAAATGAGGGATTTTAAGAAGCAAGGTAAGGAGGTGAAAGAACCCTGGGTCTAAGGAGAGTCGTTGCCAAGGCACAGTGGTGGTCTGATGGAGTGGTGCTGTATGAGAGGAACAAGAAGTCGGACAGTTTGGCTAGACTGCACAGTTTGTGAAGTAGAATAACGTGTAATAAGGCTAGAAAGGTAGGTTAGTGCTAGTTGTGAAGTCTTTACCCTCCATCACTCTAGAGCAGTTCATAATCTGATTGTGGAGGTAACAAGGAGGGTACAGGGCAGGGACCTGGTTAGCCTTGTGCTAAAGAAACATACATCACTATCATATAAATATGAGACAAAGTTCTTTGAGCCCAAGAACCATTTCTATCATTTTTTTTCATTTCTGTCTCTCCTCAACTTCCAAGCTCCTTATCTCACACACAGTGATTACTTAATAAATGTTTATCTAATGTTACATGAATTTGGTTCTGCTGGGTTCTGTGGTCAAAAATGGGCCTGAGACTTGTGCTGAGACTGAGAGTTCAATTCAACATACGTTAATCAAGTACCTACTCTTGTGCAAAAGAAACAGAACAGAGTAGTGGACTGGACAAAGGGTAGGAACTGTAGGTTAAAGTCCTGTCTGAAACATACTAGCTACACGGTCATCTGCAAACATTCTTTCTCATCTGCCACATCCAATCTGTAGCCAAGGCCTGTCAATTTCACCTTCGCAGCATCCCTTGAATACACCCCCTTCTCTCCTCTGACACTGTCACCGTTCTAGAGTAGATCCTCATGTCTCTCCCCGTTCCAAACCACTCTCCACTCTGCTGGCAAATTTACAGAAGATCGTGTCATATCACCCCACTAAGTCATTAAACTCGAGTGGCTCCCTAGCACCCCTAGGATCACATCTAAAATGCTTTGTTTGGGGTTCAAAGCCCTTCACAGTCTCCAGGCTTAACTTGGGAGTTGCACCAGGCAAACTCTCTAAGTCACAGATAAAATTGGTGTGGATAATTTCCATAAAGAGAGTCGCCTAAACCTATGAAATTTTAAGTCTGGATGGGGAAAAAATATGAAACAAGGAACAGATTTTTTTTAAAAAGAAGTTATCCTTAAAAGGAGAAAAAAAAAAGCTAAAAGGCTAAAAGGCAAGTACCTACTTCAATGAACTTGATTAGTAGGATCATATTCATTATAGGCATATACTCTGTAAGTCCTAACAAGAAGCTCTAGAATCCACCAAGCCCAAACATGACCAGTGGCTGCTCCAGCTAACTGCGTTATTTCTCCTCCCCACTGAGCTACGAACTTCTTGAGAGAAGCAGAGCCTTATCTAACTCTGCATCTCTCTCAGCCCCAACGCAGGGATCCAGCCACACTAAGGGCTTAACACATCGGTGTTGAAGGGATAATTTTAGCACCATAGGATTCTGCTGATCCCTCAGTGTTTTCTACTTCAAACATCCAACTGTATCTAGTACAGCTTAAGCATTTCACTGCCATTGTGGCCAAAATCTCTGAAAACTGGTCATTATTTATACGACCATTCTGCCACTACGTTGGATCACAGTCACTGTAGTATATTCAAACTACACTAACAGTTCAATTAGCACAGATTGCTACAAATGAATTCAGATTTCACTTTCTGACACGACCTGACAAAGTTACTATTTTCAAAAGGTTTTCTAATTAAGGAAAGTACAAAGACTTCAAAAGTCCATGGGAAATCCTACACCAGAAATAATAGCTCACATTTATACAGAACTTTATAACAAAAATTAAAACGGTTTATATACATTATTTTTTGTGATCTTATGAGATCTATATTACATGAAATATTATTACCATTTTAGAGATAAGGAAACCGAGTCTTTGGAGAGATTAAATGACAATTTGTTCAAGGTCATCTAATCCAGGTGGTCTAGTTCCAAATCCAGTGCTCTTTACCATAACTACTTTACTTACACTTATAATTTAGTGTCTGAAGGTTTATGAAGCATTTTATATACAATACTGCTTAGGAGCCAGAGAAGATTAGTGACCACGTCACTCCCTCCTGGCTCTGGAGCTAACAGCTCTTTCTGAAGCTGACTCCAAATTCAGTCCTCCATTTTTCTCTAGCCCTTCAGGTCACCTACCTGAGGGGGTGATGAGGAATTCAAAGGGTCTTTCGGTGGTGGACTTGAGGAAGGTGTGTCTCCAGGAACACTACCTACGTTCTGTGGCTGACAGAGTTTCCTGAAAAGCAAAGTTATACATGGTTTAAAGAAAGCATCCCTCATCAGAAGGTAAGATGAGTTGAGTTTGAGCCTGGCCTTGATACATGCTGAAAGCTGAGGTTTCCTGAGTGCACAGGCTGACTGCCTATCTCTTAAGTCTAATTTTCCTGAATGATTACGAAGGAAAAAAACATACACCTCTGGACTCTGGCTAACTACTTTTAATTCAGTGTGGCTGAAGGAGAAATCAGGCATTGGGAGCAGGTGGTTTTTTGAAGCACTCAACAGACAATGAAAAAGCCTCTGGTTTGCTGGGGTCCTCCCAACACAGGGCCTGGGTCTGTGATTTCACTGACACAGGGAAAGCTCAGGTATGGAGATTCCCTCTACTAATGCAGACCAACACCTTTTCTGCACCTTACGAATCTTGAGACAAGTTAAGTGATTTGTTTGGGTGGTACAGCCAGTGCGTGTCACAACCCAGGTTGGCTTCCTGTCTCTGGGCCCAGCTCTCTAACCACCATGACACACTGCCTCTCTTGAGAATTGAGTGAATTAACATTGAACTCACACAACATTTAATTAACATTAACTAATCCAATACAACCAGATTAATAAATTCAAATCCTCACTCCTCTAGTTTAAATCTCTGGGCTTTTTAATGAAAGATCATGGAGGGATCTTTAAAGGAGAAGATCCAATGACAGGCGGACAGGTTAGTTCTCTTCTCCCATCATTCTAACCATATGGAAAGACTTCCTTGATCTGCCGAAACCACCATGTGGGGGGAAAAAAATCCGTTAATCATTACAATGATTTCTACAAATGATTTCTTCAAATTACAGGATGCACACAGAAAAGTTTTTAAGTTAGTAATATCGATGACCAATACCAGACATGCATCTTACCACAACAAGTGACAAAGCCTCTAATCTCTCTCCAAGGAAGTTTCTCCTGGTTCTAACATTCCATGTCCCTAAGGCCTGCCAGCTCTGACTCTGCACTTCAATGGAGCTAAATGGATGATCTGACTCATTTTCCACTGTACCAATGAAAATCTGCCCATGGCTTGTCAAACTTGCAGCCTTTTTGTCCACATCATTGCATAAATCCCTTCACAGGGAATCAACCTGATGTACTGGAGGCCTTTCTATGCTTCTCTTAATTTCTTCTTTATCTTCTGTTATTTTTCTTTTTGAGTACCACCAGTACAGAGTTTATTCTTCCCATGATGGCTTAACTTCCTGTCTGGCCAACTCTACCCCGGATGGTGGTTTGTCAACCTCTCCTCATGGCTGACAATACGCGGCACTCTCCTCAGATATTCTGTCTAAGTATCAGGTGCCTCTTTGGTAAAATTGAGAGCTTAGATTAGATGGCTCCTAAGCTCATTTCCATCTCTACAATATATCATAGTCTATGAGACTATGTAAAAGAAAAATCAAAGAAAAGAATAAGTCACTTTATAACAATTGATCTTAGTCCTGGGAGTGCCCAAAAAGGTAATGACAGACTAGACAAAAGGAAGGGTGCACACCCCTGTGCTACATTAGGAATACAAATTCTTAACATAATGCTATTACTCCTATAATAATGTACTTTAAATATTTAATATTTAAATTTTATTTAATTTTGAATTTAAATGTAATATTTAAATACTTTCAAATAGAGCTTTAAGGGTTTATAAGCTTTATATACATCATCTCATCATAAGATCCTCATTGCCTGAGGTTAGGTGCTAGAGGTATTGGTCTATCCATTTTATGGATGATGAGTCTGATGCTAGATTCAAATCTAAAGCTCCCTGACTCAAGCCTAGCACTCTACTCGCTTTCCTATGCTTCCTTAAGAAGTAAGAGCAGCAGGCATAAGAGAGGCAATGCGGCAGAATAAAAGGGTGTTGGGTTTTTTTCTAGTGATCTACAAGTGGCTTCACTTCAGCCTGTTCTATCACCCGTAAAATGAAGGGGCGAGACTAAATGTCAACAAAGTTGCTTCCAGCTCTGGTACTCAATCTGTATACGGATGGCTCTGAAACATGGAAAAAGGGCTTTGCAGCAAGGACCTAGAAATCACTAGATGAATAGCTCAGCTTCAGGAAGAGCAATGAAGCCCCTTTCTCCACTTCTGAAGCAAGTCTGTATTTGCACAGCAGAAAGATATCTTTTCAGGGTCCTATTTTGGGTTTATTGCCCTAAGTAAACGCCATGATTTCAGATGACAAAGTAAACATAGAAGAATCAACTTCTTTTTTTTTAAACCAGACAGACTGTGTGGACAGCTGTAATTTTCCAGTTAGGTTATAATTCAAGGCACTGGCTATGTTTAAATTAGTTACAACAGCCCAGTTTTCATTTTCCTAAGGATTGCCAAAGAGACTCTAACACTGCAAATGACGCTGGTCTATAACAGTGTCTCATCTCTCAGCCAAACTGTACTTTCAGATCATGGAAATTGTTCAAATACAAAGAACAGCATTCTGAGTTGGCCAAAAATCACGAGAAAAGTAAGCCTGGAGAAAGTAAAAAGTCAAATTTCCACCTGTCTAACACAGACACTTTAAATTGGTTCTTGCCGGGACTGAGAGAGAAAATACTGCCCTTGTGGCTGCAGATTCCCAGAAGCCTTTGCACTGACTACACTTGTCTGAAGTTCTTGGGCACAAGTCTCAGGTATTTTGTAACCAGAGGGAAGCTTTGCAACAGAGTGGGATCCTTTGTAAAGAAAGCCAGAGGCACACACAAAACCAATGCATACAAGATGAGGAGGAAAACAGAAAACTGGGAAAGAATTTTTATAACCAGTGTCTCTGATGAAGGCCTCATTTCTAAAATATATAGAGAACTGAGTCAAATTTATAAGAATACAAGTCATTCCCCAATTGATAAACGGTCAAAGGATATGAACAGGCAGTTTTCAGAGGAAGAAACTAAAGCTATCTATACTCATGTGAAAAAATGCTCTAAATCACTATTGATTAGAGAAATGCAAATCAAAATGACTCTGAGGTACCACATCACACCTATCAATTCGCTAACATGACAAAATAGGAAAATGATAAATTATGGAGAAAATGTGGGGAAACTGGAACATTAATGCATTGTGGGTGGACTTGTGAAGTGATCCAACCATTTTGAAGAGCCATTTGGAACTATGCGCAGAGGGCTATAAAATTGTGCATATCCTTTGACCCAGCAATAGCACTTCTAGGTCTGTATCCAAAAGAGATCATAAAAATGGGAAAAGAACCCACATGTACAAAAATATTTATAGCAGCTCTTTTTGTGGTGGCAAAGAACTGAAAATTGAGGGGATACCCATCAACTGGGGAATGGCTGAACAAGTTGTGATATATGAATGTAATGGAATACTATTCTGCTATAAGAAATGATGAGCAGGATGCTCTCAGAAAAACCTGGAAAGACTTATATGAACTGATGCAGAGTGAAATGAGCAGAACCGGGAGAACACTGTACACAGTAACAGCCACAATGTGTGATGACTAACTTTGATAGACTTGTCTCTTCTCAGCAATGCAAGGATCTAAGACAACTCCAAAACACTCACAATGGAAACTGCTATCCACATTCAGAGAAAGAACTATGGAGCCTGAATGCAGATGGAAACATACTATTTGCTCTCTTTTTCCTTTCTTGTTTTGTTTTATAGCTTCATTCTTGTGGTTCCTCCCATTAGTTCTAATTGCTCTTTACATCATGACTAATAAGAAAATATGCTTATAAGTAGAGACTATATCAGAACGCATGCCATCTTGGGGTGGGGGGAGTGGAAGGGGGAGAAAATTTAAAACTCAAAATCTTATGGAAGTGAATGTTTGAAAACTAAAAATAAATAAATTATCAAGGGAAAAATTTTAATTTAATTTAAAAAGCAGAAAAAAGAAAAAAGAAAGAAAACCTGAGGAAACTGTTGCATCCACAGCCCAGGCCTCTGCATACTCTCAGTCTAGTGGATCTCTTATTTACACCTCCACAGCAGTCAGTCATCCAGGTTGTTTCTGGGCCCTTTCTCCTGGCCCCTCTTTAGGACAGCAGTTTGTTAAGAACTACTTTCTCAGAATGAACCAAAACTTGCTTTCCTGTCCTGCCCACTGTTCCCTATCACTTGCAAACTGACAAACCCTTCCCCCAATTTGGTAACAAAGCAAAAGTCTAAATAAATGATCTGCCTTGTGATCCAGAATTCAGATGGAAACAATGGCAAAGTGAGGCCTTGGTCTTGTTTGAATAAGAGAGGCTACTCCAAGTTCTGGTTCTGCTGGGCCATTTTACTCCTATTTAAAAAAACCAGTCAATGTCATACCATTTGAGAAAGCTCACTTAAACATCTCAGGGAAGTCAAAAGATGCATGACTGTCAAAAGTCTACTAAGAAAGTAAAAGAGGGAGGGGAGGGAGGGAATAAGCACTTACAGTGGGCCTACTCTGTGTCAGATATAGTGCTACATGCTTTTTTATAATTATTTTCTCATCTGATCTTGACAACAATCCTGGGAAGGAGCTGCTGTTATTATCCCCATTTGGCAGGTGAGGAAACTGAGGCAGATAGCAGTTAAAGGGCTTGCTCAGGATCCCAAAGATAGTGAGTGTCTGAGGCTGATCAGGCGTGGTGCTCTGTCCCCTGAGCCACCAGAAGCTTCAAAATGAGAAAACTGACCACAAATGCATTATACGGTTTACAAAGCATTTTCCCATAGATCTCATTTAAACCTTACAACAACTCAATGGGATAATTCTGCATTCTACAAATGGGAAAAGTGAAGCTTAAATAAGGCATGTGACTTATCCAAGGTTACATATTCAGTAAGTATGGAAGTCAAATCTATGTCTTCTAAACCAGGGATCCCCCTCTACCTAGCTCCTCTTCATGGCTGTGTGTGTGTGTGTGTGTGTGTGTGTGTTGGGGGGGAGGTACACACGCAGATATTTACAAATATATAGTTCTCACTTTATGCAAAGTCCATTACATATATTCACCTTTACATAAGGAATTCTGAAAGAAATCTGCATTCCAAAAAAAAAAAAACCACCTACATAAACACTTTACTATACAGTACTATGCTCTCTATCCTCACTTCTTCCCCTTGGCTCACCACTTCATGGCCTCTCAACCCCCCACCAAAAACCAAACAAACAAACAAAAAAAACCCCCCAAACCTTCCAAGTTAAAGCAGAAGAATGGACCTGGGGAAAGACCATCATCACCACTGGATCCTGGCTTGACACCTCCAGGTAGGAGAGAGGAAACCTACCCACCTACCTTCACATCCATCTTCCCTCTGTGTTTGTCTCCAGGCCCCACAGGTCCTCCACCTTCTCCTGTCTGTGTCCATGTTCAGCCCCAACATGTCTGCCTACTATGGGTTCTTCCTCTTGGTTCTGGCCAAGCCCCTAAGTGCTCTTGCTTCTCGGTCCCCAGTCCCACCCACATTCTTGTACCATGTGCCAGCACTTTTCCTGCCTCCCTTTCAGGCAAATTCAACATTACAAAAGGTCCACTTACATAGAGCGAGAACTATCCATACTGAATATCCCTGCCAACTATTCCTTACATACACAAAAAAAACTTGATTCCAAGTCAGCTTTCAGTAGGGCTGAACAGAATTTAACCAGAAAATGTAAAAATTCACAAGGAATGATAAACAAAGATCTCATCCTTCCTGCTCTAAAACAGCAGCAGCAAACACTATATTTGCTTAATAGAGGACCCAAAGAAATGGGTTCATCCTGAGCAACCCATTAACTTTCATTAGAAACAACTACTGCCTGAAATAGTGGAACAAAGTATTCTGAACAGTTTCCTAGGCTGCCAAATTATTTTCCTTCTCTAACCCCTTGATGGTAAAATGGGGACAATAATACTTACACTCATGACCTCAGTAGATGCTTGGAAGAAAATCCCTCTGTGAACTGTTAGCAATAGAGAGATATACCTGCTCATGCAAAGGAGGGGATTAAAGAGGATGGTAAGCGTCCATCATTTTAGACTGATGGGGCTGGCTATGTCCAGGAGATGCCCAGGTCATTAACACCCTCAGGCAGTTCTTTTCCCCTTTGTGCAGGTAGCAGGGGCAGCACCCTCAAGGGAGCGATGGAAGGTGCCCCCCCCCCCCCTCAAATTCTGCCGGCTCAGCAACTTTCTGTTGACTTCTGACATGAATACAAACATCACAGCCTGGGCCCAGGCCTCTGAAGCCAGCATTTTGCCTACCTCCTCAGATCTAAATTAAATCAAATCTCATTTAAACAGCCAGCACGTGGCCTATGCATTTGAGATTCTGCTCCACACAAAGGTGCAGGTAACTGAGGAGCACATGCAGAATCTGGTGAGGGCACAGTTCACATGACAGCTCTGTGAGGGCTGAGGAGGTAGGAGTAAGCCTACATAGTCAAGAGACGATGACACATTATTTGAGTTACCTAACAAGAATTCTTTTTAGTAACTGCTGATCTCCTTCTGAGTATCCACGCCAGTCCTTCTGAATATCCTTGTACATGCAATCTTTTAATGTGTATGTGCTGTCCTTGGCACTCAAGTTGGCAACCTAGAAAAACAGAAGCACTCAGTCAGATGAATGAGAGGCAAGGAGGGAGGAAGGAGGAGGGGAAACTTCAATAGGAAATCACAAAATCTTGGGGATCATCTAGCCCAACCTAACTCATTTTCTAGAAAAGGAAAGTAAGGCCCATACTGAGACATACAACACCTAGAGAAACCTCTACAATGTCACTCTCCACTCCTCATTCTCTCCTACACCCTCCTCTCCATTATCCATATCCGATGAATGGTCAGCTCCTGTCAATTCTACCTTTGTAACAGCTCTCACACACACCCCCTTCTGTCCTCTGACACTGCCACCACCTAGGTTCAAGCACCTCACACCTGGCACTGGTACACAGGCCTGCTGGCTGGTCTGCCTACTTCCAGTCCATCCTCCACCCAGCTGTCAAAGTGCTCTTCCTTAACCACAGGTGCAACCATGCCACACTCAGTAAACCTCAGTGGGCTCCCTTATTACCTCTAGGCCAAATATAAAATCCTCTGGGCTTTATGCTCGAATTCCTTCCGAACTTGGTCCCCTCCACCCCTTTCCAAGCTTTCTATACCTTACTCACCCCCATACACTCTGGAATCCAGGGACACTGGCTTCCTCAGTGTTCTTCACATAAGACATGGCATCTCCCATGTTCACTTGCTGTCCCTCACAGCTGAATACTCTTCCTCTTCATCTCTGCCTTCTGGTCAACTTGATTTCCTTCAAAGTTCCAGCTAAAATCCAACTTTCTATGAGTTTTTCCCAATACTGATGATCTTTTCCCCAAACCCCTCTCTTTCGAAGCTTCCCTATTACTGTAGAAGACAACACCAGCCATGCAGGCTCACAACCCAGGGCGTCATCCTCAACACCCCCACATCCAGTACACATCCTAGCCTTGCTATCTTTGTAACATCTCTCAAATACTCCCTTCTCTCTACTGACCCTGACACCACTCTAGTGCAGGCCGTCATCAGCCTGGACTCTTGCCTGCTGGTGAGTAGTCCTGTCTCAAGCCTCTCCTTGGTCCATCCTCCACTCAGTTGCCAAGGTAATTTTCCCAAAATGAATTTCTCACCACACCACACCACACACACTACCCCCCAGATTCAATAAACTCCAGTGGCTCCCTATCACCTCCAGGATCAAACAGATATACTCTGGTGTTCAAAGTCCTTCATAATCTGTATTCTGCCCTCTCCACCTCCCTACAGACGGCAATCCAGTGATGCTGGCCTCTCAGCGCCCTTCATACAAGCCCCTGTCTCATGGCTTTGGGCATTCTTGCTGGCTGTCTTCCACGCCTGGAATGCTCTCCCTCTCGTCTTCCCCGGCTTTATTCACGTCCCAGTTAAAATTCCATCTTCTACAAGAAGCTTTCTCCAATCCCCTTAATCTGTATCTTTCTTCCCTCTGTTGATTTTTTTCCAACTTATCCTGTATGTAGCTTGTTTCTATATAGTTTTTTGTATGTTGTCTCCCCTGTTAGCCTGGGAGCACCTCATGAGCACTCAGTCATTTGATAAACATTTATTAAGTGCCTATTATGTCTGTGTGGTGGGCAAAAAAAGCAAAAGACAATTCCTACCCTCAAGACAAAGTGGTAATTAGGTGGCACCACAGTGCACAGAGTGCTGGGCATGGAGTCAGAAGACCTGAATTCAAATCTAGCCTCAGACACACACTAGCTGTATATCCTTGGACAAGTCACTTAGCCTGTTTGCCTCAGTTTTATCATCTGTAAAATGGGGATAATAGCAGCACCCATCACCCAGGGCTGTTAAAAAAGATCAAATAAGATAATATTATTTGCAAAGCGATTAGCACAGTACCTGACATGTAGTAAGTACTATTCAAATGTTAGCTATTATTATTATTATTACTAGAAAAACAGAAAATAATTAAAAGAGAGAAGGCACTACCAGACTTAAGAGGGGTAGGGGAAGGCTTCCTGTAGAAGATGGAATTTTAGTTGGGACTTAAAGGAAGCCAGCAAAGCCAGGAGGAAGCGTGTTCCAAGCACGGGGGACACAGACCAAAAGCCTGGGCCAAGAGACGGAGGGTCCTGTTCATGCAACAGCCAGGAGACCAGTGTCACTGAACAACAGTACAAGCTGGGGAGGGGACAGAAGACTGGAAAGGTTGGCTGGAGCGAGGTTATAAAGGGCTTTGAATGCCAGAAAGAGCATTCTATATTTGATCCTGGAGGCTACAGGGAGCCACTGGAATTTACTGAGTGGGGTAGAGAGGACATGGTCAGACCTGCAGAGCAGAGACTGTGTTTTGCCTTTCTCTGTATCCCCAGTACTTAGCATAGTTCCTAGTACATACACCAGGTGCTTAATCAATGCTTACTGAGTTTCAGTTAATAACACACTTTCCTCATAATTCCACAAAGCAAGTAACACATTATAAAGATGAAGAAACTGAGACCTACAGAAGTTAAATGGTTGGCTTAAGGTTCCTGTACAAGGCAATGGGAAGGAAGAGTCCCCGAAAGTCTCCAGATGTCTACAGCACAGCAAGGGCCTCATCTGTTTCTGAAGGACATGTCCCGCATTTTCAGTGACTAGCTTCTGTCCCACTACAATTTCTTGGAGTGGAGGCCTATGGGCAGAAAAGGCTGTCCCGTTCAGAATTCAAGTAAGCATCTTAAATTAAATATTCTGGGAGAGACAAGTTAACATTTCTAATCAAGGCTGTCCAATGTCCAGGCAGATCTGGCCACCACAGCAGCAATAAGAAAAGAGATCACAATTTCAGAAGACCCACTTTCTCCCTGATATTAATCTGAGAATCTGTGGAAAGATAAATAACAAATGCATAGAAGTCTTTGGGGGATATTTCTGCTTAACTGAGTATTTTGATGTTGTTGACTAAGACACAACCATAGAATGTAGAAGGCATTTGCCTTTCTGGCTGATGCAAAAGCAAACAAAGTACTGCCATAATAGCTATTGTGGAGAAAAAAGAAAGGCCAGGGGTACCCCAAGACTGAGAATTTAATCAGTAACAGAAAGACTCCCCAGTCCAAAAGGGACTTTTTTTCTGTTGTATCTCCAACATTCTACTACTATTCTGTGACTACTCTGTCATAGGAATCACAGCATGCTAGCTGGAACAGGCTTCAGAAATGAGTGTGCTAATATAACTTCCTCATTTTAAGAGAAGAAGAAATTGAGGCTGCAAATAAAGAAGTGATTCAACCAAGACCAGAAAGGTGATACAGAGCAGAGTCAGGGTCTTGCATTTGTTTTTTAAAAGTAGACACTTTGGGGCAGCTAGGTGGCCAGTAGATAGAGCTCCACCCTGGAGTCAGGAGGACCTGAGTCCACATCCAGCCTCAAACACTTGACACTTCCTAGCTGTGTGACCCTGGGCAAGTCACTTCACCCCGATTGCCCCAAAAAAGGTAGCTGCTTCAGTGTCAGCCAGCCAGCAAGGTTTTTCCTATGCTGAGTGATCCCTTTCAGAGATTCTTCTAAGGACTGCCAAGGCTCAAGGGACACTGATCAAGGAGGCAGCTTGTATTTAGCTTCCAGTGACCAGCACAGGGCCTCCACACTCCCTACCCCATCACGGCTCTGCTAGTGTGGCCCCGACTTTCTCACCCAGAAGAGAAGTGGGCTCAGGGATCACGTTGTCTGACCCCCTCCTGTTACAGAATGAGGCACCAGCCCAGAAAAAGTAAGGGCCTCATCCTGGGTCGAACAGTCGGGAAGGAGCGGAGAGGACCTCTGAATTATGTCCAGCTCTGACAACCCAGGTCCTCAAGTCCTTTCAGGCTCAGACATCCTAGGATTCTAAGTCTCAATTCCAAAAAACCTTCCCTGACAATCACAGCCCACGCTGATGCCCCTTTTTTTCTGAATCTCTATGACATTCCCTCTCTGCCACATCTTTTAGAAGATGCTAGATACTTAAGGTAATAATGTGGTATTGACTCCCAAATATATAAGACCCTTGAAAATGGATATCATGTAAATATTTACACATGCAATTGCTGGTCTATTACAATGTTTTTCTAAGACTAAGTAAGAAATCTGCCTTTCAGGAAAGTGTTACAGATATGACGATTTGGGATTCCTTGGAAAATAACCACAACAAATACCTTTTGGCTATGGAAGATATTATGCAACTATACCTTCAATTCTTAAACAACTAAATTCTTATTTTAAGAATATTTCATAAGATACAAAACAAGCCTGAGCCAATGCTAGATTTGTTTTGTTTCACTAGACATGTCACAAGGTTTTTTCTTTTTAAATTTTGGAGCAGTCAGTGAGAGAAAGGTGCTTGCAACAGAGTAGCAAAAAAAAAGTAAGAAATTATTTTATTTGGTGTTTGTTAAGTTCCAAATAAAAACATATTTTTTTAAAAAAATGATGATTTATTTCACCAACTAAAGCCCAATTAGCTAAAAGATTATTTTCTATTAACAGATAAAAAAGTGCGGTATAGGTAGATGGGGGGGTGAGAGTGTGTGTGTGTGTGTGTGTGTGTGTGTGCGTGTCACTGCCCTCCATGATAGGTACCATCTGCCTTTCTTCCCTTTTTTCACCCCTCTACCACGTCCTCTCCATCCCTTCCTCCCGTCCTCCTTTCCTCTGTGAGGAGCCTCATCACCCCTTCTCCCACTGCTCCTCCCTCCTTAAAGATGCCCCCTAGCCCTTCTTCCCCTCTCCCCAAGCCTGACATCAGAGCTCCAACAGTACTGTCTCTTTCTTGTCTACTTAAGATTCTATTTCCTATCAGAGTAATTAATTAGTATTATGTACCATACCCATCAGATAAGGGAGTGTGTCTTTTGTATTTCTGGATTCCCACCAAACTGCTCTATACACAGCAGCAGCAGCAGCAGCACGAGAAGTGTTTGGAACTAAAAGGAAGCCCAGAGTCCACTGGAGTTAACATTTGAACCCAGGTCCTCTGATTCCTGACCCAATGTCCTTTCACCTTCACTGCCATACTTCTATAGAGCCAGTAACAAAATAAGTGGCAAGTGACTCCCAACTTCTCAAGAGCCTCTTGGGATCACAAACTGAGAGCTGGCGAGAACTACTGAAGCTATCAACTAGTATAACTGCTGCATTTTATAGATGAGGAAACTGAGGCCCAGAAGAGTTCAGGTAATAATAAGCGGCAAGGTTTGGGCCCAGGTCTTGTGACTGGGGAACCCATGCTCTTTATATTGTCCTGGGCTATCTCTTAAAGGCCACAAGAAGAAGAAGGATCTGGGTTCAAATTCTGTCTCTTCCATGCTCTTTATGTGTGGTCACAGATTGCTTAGCCCCTCTGAGGCTCTGCACCAAGCAGCGCAGTCTCCCAGATTCTCAACGGAATGACGTGTACACAGAGCAGTAAAAAAGGCAACTGGAAATGACAGGAAGATGCTGACAGAAGTGCTTTCCTTTGTAAGAGTTACAGTCTTGTAAGGGAAGTACAGAATGGAAATAACCACGGTACACATCAAAGCAAACTAAAGTTCAGGAAAAGGGGAACCCTGTTAAATGTGAAATTTAATAACTGGACATCTTATCGAAGGGAAGAGTAGGAAGCTGAAACAACCACCACCACCCTCAACTGAAATGACCAAGGCAGGAAATAAAAGGTGGGACGAATACCATTCTATAACATACATCCCAAATACTGTTCTTCTCATCACTGGGTATGTGGGGGGCCTTAAACATCAGGCCTCAAGCCAGAAAACAGTATGTTCACAGTCCTTAGCAGCCAAACTAGGGAGGCAGCTCTAATTGTCAGACAGCCTTTCCTCTGAACTGTGGGAGTTAACAAGCATTCTGGACATACGACAAGAGTCTTGTTAGTATTCTACGAAAGAATCACCATCCAGCCTGCTTTATACTGATCCTAATGAATCCAAAGAGACACTGACTTCTTAAATCTGTTTCAATCCCTAACGATGGAACTTTCAAGTGAGTTACAGATCTCAGAGATGAAACACTGAGAAAAGTCTGTTCCACCATCCCTATCCCATCCCAACTACAACGTTCCTGCCAACACTAACTGTAACCAGAAGCTCGTCTGTTATCCCAGTCACATGAAATGGTGAGACCTGGCCAGCCAGGCCATTTTCAGAGAAGTCAGGTGATACCACAGCCATCCATAGACTGGACAGACCTGCTCCACACAACACACACCTGCTGCAAGAGGCTGTCCAGCATGTCCTTGTCCTGCTGCAAAAGGCCATCCTTTTGCAACCTCAGGATCAGCTCGGGTTTCCTGTAAGGCTTAAGTGCCAGTAAATGAATGACCCTGTCTCTGAAGGGTTGCTGAGAAATCCCACTATTGCTCTTCTTGATGGCATTGGCAACGTTGACTGGCGTTGAGCGCTTCCTTGAGGGAACAGTGTCTGCAGCGGCCGGGGCTGGCTTCCGGAACTGAACCTTTTTGCCTAAAATGAGATTAAACTCAGTTAAATTCAGTGGCGTTTGTGGGTAGTTGAAAGAGCGCTGGCTTTGAGGTCAGGTGACATGGATTCAAACAACAATGCTATTTTACCACTAGTGCAGATTTTCTCATCATTAATGTAGAGGAGCTGGGTCAGCTGATCTAAAGTCCCTCCCAACTCTGAATCTCATGAGTCTAGAAGTTGAGGGAAGAAGAGGCAATGTTTTGATCACTTGAAAAAAATACCACAGTTTTTCAACCATTCAGATAAGAAACAGAAATGGTGTTAGCAGAAAGATACATCATTTGAAATTTCTCACGTACCCATCAGCAACAAATGCAGCCAAAACACACCCCTCACACTAACGTTTTCCACCTTATCTCACGCTACTCCCCACTGTGTTCTATAATAGTGATAGTTAGCATTTATAGAGAACTTCTAAGGTTCACAAAACACCCTGACATATGTTAACTGATCTGATCCTCGCAACCACCCT
The DNA here is from genome assembly GCF_900497805.2 of Vombatus ursinus. Classification (NCBI taxonomy): domain Eukaryota; kingdom Metazoa; phylum Chordata; class Mammalia; order Diprotodontia; family Vombatidae; genus Vombatus; species Vombatus ursinus. Next base: position 1,801,294 of record NW_020949696.1, read on the forward strand.
GTGAGGTAGGTGCTATTACTCCCACTTTATGGATGAGGAAACTGAAGCAGGCAGAAGTTAAGTGACATGTCCAGGGTCACACAATTAAGTATCTGAGGATGAATTTGAACTCAGGTTTTCCTAACCACAAGTCTAGGGATATAGCCACTACACCACCTAGCTGCCTCCACAACTGAATCATTTTGGACTACTTAACAAACCAAAACATCCCATCAGTTTCCAAGTTCCATCTATGTCTTCCCTCATCCTCTTTCCAATTCCTCCCTAATGAAGCTTTTCTAGATCTCCCAACAGGAAGTGATCTCTCCCTCATCTGACCTCAGAGCAATCCGGAATCCCATCAAGAACAGAAAGTCTAAACTGCCTCCTAGTCACTTCCTCATGTGAACCTAAGGAGAGCAAATCCCCCCTCTTCCCCTCCCTGGGTGCCAAGCACTCTAAATTACACACAGTGATCAGCGTTTGTTGAATGGAACAAGATGAAATTTCCAGTAACTATTAAGAGCAGAGATTGCTGCCCCACCCCACCTTCACTTAACAGCTTTACACCTGTCCTATGGGATAAGTTGTGTTTCTTTCATGAAAAAAGAGGAGTAAATAAAAGTGTCAGAACAACTCCAGATGACTTGTCAGGAAGCCTCAAGGGTTTCCCAAGTTCCCCAGCTGCTGCTTTCAGCCAAACTGCTGCTCCCACAGATGTTGCTCTACTCAGAACAATGGGAATTAAGCACGTTTGATTTCTTCCACCTTACTAGCTAATATAAAGACCAATGTAGTTTAAACAAAATTGCAGTTTTGAAGTGAGGGCCATTTTAAATTTAAACAAGTAACTATGATGTTGTGAACAATCCTACTTAAGTAAGGAGGCAATGAAATACAGTGGAAAGAACACTGGCCCAGATATCAGAAGATCCATGGTCTTGACCACCCTGGATATCACTAAGGGAGAAGGGTAGGAAATAATTATTTATTAAGTGCCCATTATCTTCCACACACTGTGCTAAGTACTTTACAAATATCTCATTTGATCCTCACAAAAACCTTGTGAAGTAGGTACTGTTATCACCATTTTATAGATGAGAAAACTGAGACAAACAGAGGTTAAGTGACTTGACCAGAGCCTATAAGTGTCTGAGACTAGATTTGAACTCCGCTCTTCTAGACTCCAGGCCTATGGCTCTAACCACCGCCTTAACTTCCTGTCTGACCTTAGGCAAGTCTTTTAGTACTTCTGAGCCTCAGTTTCCTTATCTGTATAACCTAGGGGCTGGGCGAGGTGACCTCAAAATTTTCTTTTGAAGTCCAGAAGTCCTTGTTCTTTCTTACCTATTTTCTTTCAAATTATCTTTTCTTTTTCAGATGAACATATAAAAACACACAAGAAGCTCCTCTGGAATCATGCGAATCTGCTCCCCAAAGATTCTAGGATGCCTGTATTAGATCACTCTATGACTTGACTTCTTTCCCCAAAGGTCCCTTACAGAATTTGAGTTCGAAAACAATGGTAAGAGAAATCTCCAGCCCCCATCTTTGGCAGTTTGGTGACAACGAGGAAGGAAGGAAGGAGAAGAACCGCTAAGTGGTCTCTGTGACAACTCCAATGTGCCTATAAACATTTTCATATGACTGGCAGATTCCACTTGAGTACAAAGAGCCGGCGTTCTGGCGCCGTGAGTGCAGCCTGTTGTCAAGCTGCTCCTTTGTTCCTGGATAAATCTTTCACGTCTGTGGGCAGGGTCCAATGCTTGGGGCTGCCACAGGAGAGGCAATGATAACTAAGACACAGTCCCTGGAGGAACCTAGTAAGGGACACAGACTACAGACACTGGTAAATTACCAGGGAAAGGAGAATCAGCACACACAACAAACACCAAGTGCTTCCGAGATCAGGTGAGGAGGGTCCAGTTCAGCCAAGGAGACCAAAGGCCCAGAAGCTTGGCAATTAATTCCACGTTTATTTCTTTTAAGTCTTTCCATCACTGAAGTCAGATCCTAGTCTCTCTTAAAAACCAAGAACGTCCAAACAAGCACTGGAAGACCGTGGGCACTGTCTCTGGTTTGAAGAATCACCATTTGAGAAGGACCTTGATCAACTAGAGGGTGTCCAAAGGAGGGAAATCACAGTGTTGAAGGAACCTTGGGTCCAGGGAGAACTGGGAAGGTGGAGCATTTGCCTTCCCTTTGTTGATTATTTCCAATTTATCTAGTATATAGCTTGTCTGCATCATCTCCCCCATTAGATTTTAGACTCCTCAAAGGCAGGGACTATCTTTCGCTCCTTTTTAATTCCCAGCATTTAGCACAGTGCCTGCCACATAGTGGACACTTAATAAATGCTTACTGACTGACTACTAAGAAAGAGAAGTTTCAAGAGAGGTGTGACAGCAATGATCAAGGATTTGAAAGGCTGTCATGTGGAAAGTGATTCGACTGCTTCGGTTTGGTTCCAGAAAGCAGAACCAGAGCTGATAGAAAAAGTTGCAAAGAGGCCAAATTAGGCTTGATGTCAAGAAGGACTTCCTGACATTCAGAGTTGTCCCCAGACGAAGTAGGCTCCCCCTCCCTGGATCACGTAAAGAAGAGGCTGGACAGTCACTGGTCATCTATAGTAGGAATTCCTTTCATATGTAAGGTCAACTAGATGGTTGTTGAGGCCCCTTCCAATGCCTGAAAACCTGTGTTTCACACTGTAATCCTCAAAAGCACCAGATAAACGTAAATCACCTTTGTTATCTTGACCCATGTATAATACAGACAGCAAGTCATCCAGGCAGCTCATTAACACTAGTGAAGAGCAATCTGCCATTTGCATTTCAGAAGGCCTGTTCTTCCCAGCAGTCCCCTGCTCTGATGCTCTCTTAGGGCGAGACAAATCCATGCAAATATTCTGGGCCTTAAGCTCCCAAAGGGTACCAGACAGGCTGTCCCTGGATCTTCCCAAAGTTCAGCAGTCTCCCCCCAGCAGGTCCTTGGCTTCCCAAGGCTCCTTCTCGGGCTGCTTTCTTCCCCCCTCACCATAGGTCCTGGAGAAAACTCCATGTCTATAAACAGGACTGGCCAGAGCAGGAAGCGCCAGCCAAACCCTGAAGAGCACCCTGCACTGCCCTGTATGGACTCTCACGCTAATCACACACACCACTGCGATGTGCTGGGCCAGGGCTTTTCTCATTTTGTCGGTTAGTTCTGAGAAAGGGAAGTTGAGAATTGTAACCTTTACACTTTTGTGACTAAGAAAATCCCATTATTTTCTCCTTTCTCATGCCCAGAAGTTTCCTGTTTTAGTTGATCTACTTAACTGTTTTTCATTAACACCCCAAACAATCTTCTTTTACATGCTGTCATACTCAGTTTCTAGCAGTAAGCGTAGCAGAATCATGTAACAAAATGGATTCAATGATTTCTAAGATTTCTTTCCACACTAAGATACTGCAAGTCTATGGGAAAAGAAGGGATCTTAGAAAGTCTTGTTCTGGAGGTAGCACGATAATAGCTACATAGTGGCTAAAGGTCACCCTTGGGTCAGGAGGACTTGGGTTAAAATCCTACCTTTGACACATAACGAGGTGGATGTCTTTGGGCAAGTTATTCAACTTTTTAGGGCCCCAGGCAACTCTAGAAGAGTCACTGTAAGATTTGGTGACAACAAACTGGCTCTACAAAGTGAGCCAGAGTAAGAAGATGCTGTGCACCTGAGGGACTGAGAAGACAGTGGTACCCTGGACAGCAAACAAGCATTCATCAGCCCTTCCTATAGTCCAGGTACTGGGCTATGTGCTGAGGATAAAAGTAAAAGTAAAAACAGTTGTTGCTTTCAAAGAACTCACAGCCTAATGGAGACTAACACAAAAATAACTAGAAGCATATCCACAGAGTAGATGAAGATGGAAGCACCAGCAGCTGGGGGCACAGGGAAGGGCATCCTCAAGAAGGGGGTACTTGAGGGAAGCCAGGGAAACAAAGGGATGGAAGTGAGGAGGCAGAGTGTTCCAAGAATGGGGGACAGCCAGTGCCAAGGCATGGAGTCGGAAAGATGGAGTATCATGTATAAAAATTATATGTACAAAAATTAAGGACACTGGAAAGGCAGGAATGGGCTAGGTGATGAAGACCTTTAAATATCCAATAGAAGAGTTTATAGTTGATCTGGAATAGTGGGGAGTCCCTCGAGTTCAGTGAGTAGAGGGTGACATGAGCAGATCTGTGTTTTAGAAAAATCACTTTGGCAGCTAAATGAGAAGGATGGTCTGGCTTGAGGAGGGACTCAAGGTCAGAGGAGCAGTTAGAAGACTACTATAACAGTTTAGGGCCTAAACTGGGGTTGTGGTTGTGTAAGTGGTGAGAAAGGAAGGTAAACTAGAAATACCGTGAGCTAGATGGAGACAGATTTAGTCACTAACTAGATATGTGGGGTAAGTCTGAGCGAGGAGGATGACACCAACATTCTGAGCTTGGGTAAATGGGAGGATGGTAGTGTCAGGAACAGGAAAATTCAGGAGGAAGAATTTTGGGGGAAAGAAAATTAGTTCTGCTGTTCTGGATAAAGATTCACTTTAAACACTCCTTTCTACAGGAAGCCTTTCCCAGTCCCACTACCCATCCCTTAACCGCTAGTCCCTTCTTCCCTCTGAGATTATCTTTCATTTACAATGTATATTTTATATGCCATGTATATACACACGTATATATGTATGATTTTTTTTTTCATCATGTGTCCCCTTTTAGGATGTGAGCTCCTAGAGGGAAGTAGATGTGTTTTTGCCCTTCTTAGTATCCACAGCCCTTAGCACAGTGCCCGGCACATAGCAGACACTTAACAAATGCTTATTGACAAGAGACGTGTTGAGTTTCAGGTGTCTATAGCACATTCAGTTTGAGATGTCAAAAAGGTAGTATTGATATGGAACTGGAGCTCCACCTAAGAGCAGGGCATGATATATATGACTAGGAATCATCTGCAGAGAGGTAATAACTGAACTCCTGGTGATAAGATCACTAAGCAAAAGGACAAAAAGGACAAAAGGAAAAGAGACAGACAGAATTTAAACCAAAGCAGTAAACAGATGTTTCTCAAATAAAATGAAACCTCTCTGAGTGAAATTAAGGCGTGAAAGATGGACTCCCAGCCCAGCATTCTTTCCACTCTAATACACTGGCCCTCCATAATAAACAAATCTGACAATATCAGAATCAGAAGGGATAGCATGAATGCAATGGAACATTCCTGCGACAATGAATACGAAGAATATGGAGAAGCAGAACTAGTAAAACAATACGCACGACCACAGTAGCATCAACGGAAAGAACAACAGCTCAGGTCACCCTCTACTCACTGAACTCGAGGGACTCCCCACTATTCCAGATCAACTATAAACTCTTCTATTGGATATTTAAAGGTCTTCATCACCTAGCCCATTCCTGCCTTTCCAGTGTCCTTAATTTTTGTACATAAAATTTTTATACATGATACTCCATCTTTCTGACTCCATGCCTTGGCACTGGCTGTCCCCCATTCTTGGAACACTCTGCCTCCTCACCTCCATCCTTTTGTTTCCCTGGCTTCCCTCAAGACAAAGCTCAAGTACCCCTTTCTTGAGGATGCCCTTCCCTGTGCCCCCAGCTGCTGGTGCCTCCATCTTCATCTACTCTGTGGATATGCTTCTAGTTATTTTTGTGTTAGTCTCCATTAGGCTGTGGGTTCATGGCAGAACCTTGGAAGATACCCACAGTTGAATGAAGAATCAGAAAAGGTGACTGTGCAATGGTCAGACATTTAGAAAGAGAATCAGGAGAGAGCAGTGTCATGAAAGTTCACAGAGCAGAGAAGGTGATCCACAGTATTAAATGTTGTGGAAAGATAAAAAAGGATGCGGCGGAAAAAAATGAGATTGAGTAAGTAAGAGATCGCTGGTAATTGTGGAGAGGGCAGTATCAGCTAAATGATGAGGTCAGAAGGCAGACGGCAGAGAGTTAAGAAGAGGGTGAGAGGAAAGGAAGTGGAGGCATCTAGTGCAGATGAGAAGGGAAGGACAGGTATGTCAGGTGGGAATGATAGGATCAAGTGAGGAGCAGGTGCAAGTAAAGGATTTTTAAGGATGGAGGAGACAGAGACATGTTTGTAGGTAGCAGGATGCAAGTAGTTAGGGAGAGACTGAAGAGACAGAATAAGTTTCAGACAAGTTGCTGATGTCTATCAGTAGGGGGAATTTCCAAAAAGATGAAATCATAGCTCCCCATCCTCCTCCATTGATGCTACTGTGGTCCATGGCCTTCTGAGGTTTGGAAAGGCTTTAAATACATTATCATGCCTGAGACTCAGAGTAACCCTGTGAGAGATACTGCAGGGATTCCCTCCATTTTATAAATGAGGAAATGAAGACTCAGAGACCTTAAGTGACTTGCCTATCAAATGAGATGATGTCTATCAAGTGCTTAGCACAAGGCTTGGCACATACCAGGTGCTTAATAAATGCTTTACTCCTTCCTTCCCTGGTCACAGGATGGATGTGAGCCCAGGTCTTAAGACTCCTTGGCTCCGGACTTTCTTCACTATCCCATTATGTTTTTTTGCACATAGTCAAGTAGAACAATGTGGAACCAGGAGATCTCGGTGTGAATCCTTGATATGATGCTTACTATTCATGTGACTTTGGGCAAGTCACTTACATCTCAGTTGCCTTTTCTGTAAAATGGGGACAATAATACTTGTCTACACCATGGAATTCTTATGGAGCAAAAGCACTTTATAAACTTTGAGGTGCTCTAGAAAGGTTTTATTCTAAATTAATACCTTCATTCCTACTTTCTGAAGCCTCTTTTCTCACAATTCTGCCAATTTATTGACACATTTTCTAAACCCAAAACAGCTACACAGCAAAAAAGTTTCCAGCATACAGGAAATCAATGCATTTCCTTCCTGATTACTATCTGACTTCTCAGCTTCCACTGTTTGGCTTACAAAACAATAAGCCAGGGTCAGTTTCACATTTAGCAACTCACCACTCTGTTCATCATGGCCTCTGGGAGGAAAGGAAATATATATGGGTCATGTGACTGGGGAGAAGAAAAACCAGCTGGCTTATAAACATCTGAGATACTTGACCTTCCTGGTTAAACGTTTTTCTTCTTGACATCTGAAAAGTCCCTAAAGATATGGGGCTGGGAAAAGGGCCCACTGTTCTGGAGTCTATTGATTTCTGGCCCCTCCTTCCTTTGCTCTACCTTCTTGTTCAAAAAAGGTAGATAAAGTTAGCCTCTTCTGAGACAGACATAATTTAAACCAAAGCAGTAAACAGATGTTTCTCAAATAAAATGAAACCTCTCTGAGTGAAATTAAGGAGCAAAAGATGGACTCCCAGCCCAGCATTCTTTCCACTCTAATACACTGGCCCTCCATAATAAACAAATCTGACAGTATCAGAATCAGAAGGGATAGCATGAATGCAATGGAACATTCCTGTGACAATGAATACAAAGAATATGGAGAAGCAGAACTAGTAAAACAATACGCACGACCACAGTAGCATCAATGGAAAGAACGACAGCAAGACCCCTGACACGCTCTGTAATTATAACGACCCAATATGGCTCCACCAAAAAAGCGAGGAGACAGTGAACTTCTCTCCTTTCTTTGTAGAGATGAAGGACTCCGGATGGGGAACAGCATGGACAATGCTGAAGCTGGGTGATGCACAGGTTGGTTTTGCTAAAATGTTTTTCCCCTCCCTTCTTTTATATTCTTTGTTATAAGGGATACCTCTGAATGGGAGAGATACAATGGGGAGAGAGACATTTGGAAATGAAGATGAGATAAAAGATAAAAGAGATCGATAGAAATGTTTTTAAAAATTACTAAGTACCTTCGTGGTTATGTAATCCAACTCCTGCCTAAAGGACCAGCTGAGAAGGAGAAAAGGCACATTCTAGGGGGCAGCTAGGTAGCACAATGGATAGAGCTCTGGCCTTGGAGTCAGAAGGATCTGATTTCAAATCTGGCCTTAGACACTTGACACTTACTAGCTGTGTGAACCTGGGCAAGTCACTTAACCCTGACTGCCTCACCAAAAAAAAGCAACAACAACAACAACAAAAAAAGTCACATTCTATACCAGTGGAGGGAGTCTCTATAATGATGAATTCATGAAAGTAGCTGCCCAGTGGTCAGATGACAATGTGGTTAGCATAATTCTCAAATGGAGATTAAGAGTAAGATGTAAGGAATAACTAACATGCTGGATGACAGAACTTGATCCAAAAAGAATATGACAAGCTAGAACAATGGGCCAAATCCAATCAGATAAAATACAACAGCAATAAGTATTAAAAACTTAGGTACAAAAAAAATCAACTACACAAATAAGATGAGGTAAATGTAACTATCAAAAGAGTAACATGTGAAAAAGACCCATGGATTTTAATGAACTACAAAGTCGACACAAGTCACTAGTGTGATAGATCAGCCATTAGTGTTAAAAGCATTAAAAGGAGCATGTGGTCTTACCATATGCACTCTGTCCTGATCAAATAACATCTGGAGTATTGCAGAATGCACCAGGGCCATATTTTAAGTTGGACATTAACATGCTGCAGCACATCCAAAGAAGGGTATGACCAATATGGCAAGGGAGTTTCAAACCTCCCTCAAGAATCTAAATCTGAATCATGTGGACAAGGATTTAAGACCTGACTCCTTGACCCCAGAAGCAGTGGCCAACACTGAACTGCAAAAAGAAAAAACTTCCTACTAATTTTGGTTGTTCAAAAGTGGAATAGTTGCCTCAGAAAATTACAATTTCCTCATTACTAGAGATCTCTGTATTCCCAGATCATAGCAGAGGGCCTCCCTCACACATACCAAGAGCTGAATAAATGCTTGTTGACTGACTGATTTAAACTGAGGTTCAATGACCACTTGTCAGGGATGCTGCAGAAGATACTCCCACTACAGAACGGGTTTTACCGGCCACGACCTCTGAGACCCTTTCCAGCTCCAAGATTTGATAATCCTAATGAGTGGTCATAAAGCCTCTGTGCCTGAGCACTCCCAGGCTTAAGGAACTGATCTCTTCCTTTCACACTCATCTAAATGCTCTCTAGAATGCTTCTTCCCTCAGGCTTCATGGATTCCCACATAGTGTCAGTCTTTCTGACACACAAGACTACTGCAACGTGTCTAACTAACCTGATCCTCTAAACTGCCACACCTGGAGTCAGAAGACCTGGGTTCATAGCCTGACTGATACTTTCTAGTTTGGAAATATCAGTTACCTTCACCCTCCACGGACTCAGATCTCAAGTTCACTTTGTTCATTATCCAGACTTTACACAACAGATATCTAAAGCCACGAGTGTCATTTCTGCCCCTTTTCCAATTTATTTTCCTCTTTGAATAATATACTGGAACCCCCAGAGTTCTTCTTCTGTATCAGCTAAAATATATAGCACATTTAAATAGTGTCTTCACAGTTTACACCTTAAGGGCAACCGGTGGTACAATGGATAGAACACTGGGTCTGGAATCAGGAAAACCCCACTTCAAATCTGGACTTAGATATTTACTATTGGATTTAGATATTTACTAGCTGTGTGGCCTTGAGCAAGTCACTTAACCTCTGTCTGCCTCAGGTACCTCAACTATAAAATGGAGAATATAATAGCATCTCCCTCACAGGGTGGTTGTTAAGTTCAAGTGAGATATTTGTAAAGTGCTTAGCATAGTGCCTGAAACATTATTACACGCTTTATAATGCTTGTTTCTTTCCCCTTGGGTTATAAAGAAGTTTCATACCACTCTCTCATTTAATCTTCCCATGAATCTTATGAGGTACGCAGGTGGACCCTATTTATACCCATTTTATAAATATTTTATTTATATTTTCCAAGGAGTTCAGCACCTAGCTCAATGTCTTCCCTTTTACTAGGGACCTTCAACATCCACATTGATGTACCTTCAAACTCCCTAACCTCCCAATTTTTCCATTTCCTTAAGCCTAATAACCTACTCCTTTACTCCACTTAAGCCATACACAGGGATGGTCTCACACTGGTCCTCTTCATTACACAGTAAGTAAATTCCACTTACCTAATTAAAAATTCCATCCTTCATCTATCTGACCATAACCTCTTCCTATCATTCCATCTCTCCCTCTGCCTCACCCTCTTAAACCCCTTTGTCCTCACTGAGACTCCTAATTCCTCCAGTCATCACCCTTGCTCTAACTGCACTTCCCTCCCTCTCTACTCTTGACCTTGGAGTTGGCTCTTGTCAAAGTTCTCCCAAGCCTCAGCTCTGCATCCGACCCTCCATCTGACTCCTCCACTCCTACTCAGATGCTGCTCAGCAGAGCTGGTGCAAGTCCATGTTGCTTCTCTCCTGCAATCTCCCACAACCACCCACAACCACACTTTCCCCCTCTCAAATGATGCTCTCACCTTCTTCTGAAGTCTGAGAAAACTGAGGGCTCTGAACATAAGCTCCTCCTTTTCCCCTTTTCTTCATCTCCAAACCCCAACGTCATCTCCTGCCTTTGCCTCCTTTCCCCTGGTCTCTGACAAGGAGGTAGCCCTTCTCTTTGCCACAGCCAACCTCTCTACGTGTCTCCTCGTTCCCATCTTCTCCAACATATTCGATCCCAAATCACACCATCCTTCTCCTCTTGTGTTCAACCTCTTATCTACTGTTTGTTTCCCTACTGCCTTCAAAAATGTCTAAGTGTCCTCCACCTTAAAAAAAATTTCATCAGACTCAACTATCCCTTCAAACTCTTATTCTCTATCTCTTCTAGAAAAGCTGCCAAAACTCATCGCTTCCACTTCCTCCTCTCACTCCTCAACCCTTTGCAATCTGGCTTGAGACTTCACTCAATTGAAACTGCTTTCTCCAAAAGTAACTCTTAGCCAAATAAAATGGTCTTTCCTCAAATGTCACAAATCGATATATTCAGCACTAGTTTACCAATTGTCTATTGGACATTTCAAATGGTAAGTTCCAGAATCAACTCAAAGTCAACATGTCCAAAACATTCTCTTCCCTCCCCCTACCAAACCCATTTCTCTTCTAATCTTCCCTATTCCTGTCAAAGACATCATCACTCTCCCATTCTCTCAGTGTTATCTTTGACGACTCATACTTCTTCACCCCCCATATTGAATCAGCTGGCAAATCTTGCTGCTTCTATCTCTACAACATATCTCAAACACGACCTCTTCTCTCTATTCAAACATCCACCACCCTGGTCTTGAGACTATTGCAAAGGTCTCCTAATTAGTCTCCTTGATTCAAGTCTCTAGTCTATCCTACACACTGATGTCTTGGAGACTCTGGATACAGGAGCTTTGACTCTGTTGTCTTCTTCTGGTTGTTATGTTTTTATCTTCTTTGTCATCAAAGAAAGATTCCATGGTCTGACTTTTTTTGCACAGTTTGCTCATGATCCCAGCCAATTACTTGAGTTTTAAACTCTCCGTTAAGGTAGGAGTCTGCTTCCAGTGTGGACAACGTACTGTCCCAAGCTTCAGGGGTTTTGTGCAGCTGTTCTCAGAGATACTTCTAGGGACCTGTAAGTTTTCAGTTCTTCCAAGGTGGTATGATCAAGGGCAAGGTGTTTACTCCTTTCCTGGCCTGTGCTCTGGTCTATGAGTGACCACAAGCACTCTTTTCTGCCTTGGAACTGTGAGGAGGATTCCCTCTTCACCACCACTACAAGCTCCACCACACCAGCTCTCCTCCTTGCCTCAGGATCACCACCCAGAACTGTGACGCAGATCCAAGCATGGGCAAAGCAAGAGAATCCTGCCTCAGCATCAGCAAAGAGATCCCTGCAATCCCCCTCTGATCAGCCATTTGATTCCCCCTCAGTCTGTAGGCCAGAAGCTCCAGAAGCAGCCACTGCCCCAGGGCATGCCAGGACTGGGGCTGGGACGGAGCTTCTCTCTCACCACAGTTGCAGACTTTCCCTACTGACCTTCTAAGTTGTCTTTGGCATTTGTGGGTTGAGAAATCTGGAAACTACCACAGTTACCCATGATTCAGTCCCCTGAGGCCTGCTTCAGGTTCACTGAGGCCTGGTCTTTGCCTTTGTGCCCATGCCGAACTGCATTACTCTCCCAGCCTAGAGTGATACACCTTTCCAATCAACCATACAGGTGGAAAATTTGGGGAAATTTGGGCTGGAAATTTGTTTCACTCTATCTTTTTGTGGGTTCTGCTGCTCTAGAATTTGTTTAGAGCCATTTTTATAGGTATTTGGAGGGGTTTGGGGGAGAGCTCAAGCAAGTCACTGCTTTTACTCTGCCATCTTATCTCTGCTCCCCCCTACACACTAATGTCAAAGGGATTTTTGTGAAGGATGAATCTGACCATGTCATTCTCTTATGGTACCACACTCTATTTCCTGTCTCTATGATTTGGCATTAGCCATTCCCCATGCCTGGAATGTACTCCTTATCTCCACCCTACAGAATTCCTCTCTTCCTTATACATGAGGCCCAAGTACCAACTGCTACATGAAGCTTTTCCTGATCCCCTTAACTGCTACCTCTCAAGCTACCTTTCATCTCAAATCTGAAATTCTTCAGATTTATGCTCTTTATACTTATTCTGTGGCCATGAGTATATGTATGTGCATGCACGTGTGTACACACATATGTATCTGTTTGTTGTCTCATGTGTATGCCTCAAGTAGACACTTAATAAATGCTTGCTGACTGACTGCTATAGATGAAGTTGAGAACTGTGAGAGAGGTGATTTGTCCAAGGCAACAAAGTTTTTAATTAGTTAACATTAGGACTTCAGCTCCTCCGGCTATATAGTTTGCCTCTACACCTCTATATGCTACATTCCCCCCCTCCCAATAATTCAAATAAGTGAAAATGTCATTTTCAATATTTCATGAAGTACCTTAAGAAACCTGGAAGAGTTATGGGACCCAGCAGAACCAGAGCAGGGGATGAGCAAGTTGGGCTGATGCAGTAGGGCAAGTGCAGGTAGCCACCACAGAGCTGTGGCAGAGAAGCAACACAAGCATCTTCTCAGAGGGCACTGGGAGCACAACTTCCTCAGCTGAGTACTGGAAAGAACCCTAAAGGCCTTCTTGTCAAACCCTGCCATTTTACAGATGAACTAACCAAGGCCCAGAGAGCTCAAGGCCATACAGAGAGCAGAAGTGATGAAGCTAAGCTTCTCTTCACTTGGGCTCTCTGACTCCACATTCAGTGGTCATGTCAATAACCTTACACTCACCTTCTCTGCCAGGCTAGTCCAGGCCTAACCCTGCAGGTCCTATCTGTCCCTCCCTCTACAACCAAGCTAAATTCATGAACTCTACAAAGCCTCCCTAACTAGGTTGTCAAATGAGCGTCTTCCTCTTTTGGATTCCTACAGAATCTGCTGCACCATGTATTTGGGCAAAGATCTTCAGCTCTGTACATGTGCCATCTCCCCAGAAGACAGCTAGCTCCTTAAGGAAGGCACCTCTTTGTAAGGTATTTGTCACCCCCCATAGCTTAGCACAATAGTGTATATTCAAATGTTGGAAAGAAGGATGTTCGGGAAAAAATGTTCAAAAAATTACTTCTAAGAAGTAATTACTAGCACACCACCTCTAGTATTCCTTCCCTCCTCTACTCTCTATTCCCATGAACACCTGCAGTATACACCTTTGTCTGGACAACTATAATAGCTTCCTAACCCACCTTTGCCTCCATTTCTCTTCCCTCCAATCCATCCTTCACTGCCACCAAATTAATTTTCTACCACAAGCACTACACAGTGCAGCTCTGACCACAGTGTCTCCTCTCAAAACACTTCAATGGTGCTCTAGCACTGACCATGTTGGAGCCTAGTATTCGAGACTCTCTCTGATTTGACTCTATCCTGCCTTGCTAGCTTTTGTCATACCACTCCCCTGTTAAAGTTAAAGTGCATGACTTTAAGCAAAATGCGACTCACCCTTTCTGGACACTCTACCCTTGTACCTGGAATTCCCTGTTCTAAGACTTTCTATTGAAACATTTGAAGCCTACTTTTCCCCCATGATTCTTCCCTGACATTCCTAGCTGATAATTCTCTTTATCACCTGATCTCATAGCCTTTTATTATTCTTATAAATTAAGCACAGTTTAATCTATATTAAGCTCTGTAAATGTTTTATTTCAGCTACTAGAAAGTTAAGTCCTTAAAAATAAGGGTTGTACATAATTTGCCTTTGTTTAACTATACAATAGAATGTGTACTACCAGAAGCTGTAATTTCATCAGTGTGGGTAGTTCCCCACTAACATAAATCATAATTCCTCTTCTTTGTTCGTTGTATCCAAAAAAATCCACTGCTGACTCATTGGACTATCAATCCATTGTCAACAGCATCACATATGGCCTCTCCAAGTCATCTTTGGTAATGACCCTCTGTCTCTACTGCTTTCTCCTTGTGTTATGATTGCTACAGAAATCTACTCACTAGCTATCCCAGACTGGAAGGAGCTGCCAGAGCTTGTGTTTGCTGACATAATCTTTCAGAATCAGGGTCACCTGCCATTCAAAGACTTGCATCAAGGTGAACAAATGAAAAATACAAATTGAAAAATGTTAATTATATAAATCTTGGTTTCCTTCTAAATAAAATTGGGATAATACTACTACCTATCTCACTACCTATCACCTACCTCTCTTGTTATAAGGAAAGACTTTGTAAACTTTACAGGACTACAGAAATATATTCTACTAAGATTATTATCAATAGCATAAAATGCATATGGTGCATCATGAAACCAAGAGGGAAAGGTCTCTTTCAAAAAGGGTGATTAGGGAAAGGCTTCCAGGAAGTGGCATGTGACCTGGATCTTGGAAGAAGGGAAGGATTTCAACATGCTGAAATGGAGGGGAGGAGAGCATTCTGGGTGAAAGCTTGCCTGCTGAGGTGGGCAAGTATGGAATAAGTTCTGGACCCAGAAAGTAATGCAGTTTGGCAAAAACATTCACTATCTGGTGAGGTGGGAAAAGTGGTGTGGGATGCTAGGTGATGAAAAGTGGTGTGGGATGCTAGGTGATGGAGTTTAACTTTATTTTGGAGACATTTAACATCTGATGAATCAGCAATGTAGCCCATGTTCCTTACCGATATAACGAACTCCTGGTTTAATGACAATGGCACTGCGGCTGCGGGTCTCCTCCTCAGCTTGGGCCATGCTTTGCCGGGCTTTTTGGTAAGAATCATCAGTGGCACACACAGTAATCTTGTCCTGTATACTGCCCAGGCAGTCCAGATGGACATTTCCATTGCTGAAATACAAATAAGAAACTGAGTGCTCTACTTTATTAGCAAATAACTGAAAGCCAGGAAACCTGTGAAGAAAACTCCAAGACTTGATCATTTTCTGGAAGGTGACACTTGCCCTCAAATGCCTCCCTTCTACAAATTCATTTCAAATAGAAGAACAGTAATTCAACCACCAAAGTGCCTATTAAGGCCATTCTCCAGCATGTTACCTCAGCCTACCATACTGGAAAACATTCCTGACTACATACACCCGACTAGATAGCTCTAGGAAACCTGGGTTCTAGTGCCAGCAATGCTACTGACCCACTGGCTTCGGGCAAATGAACTTATCTCCCCTCTCTGGGCCCCAATTTTTTCATCTGTAAAAATGAGAGGACTAGATGGTCTCTAAGGTCTTTCCAACTCTGATATTCCATATTATGAGTTTCAAAGTTGCTTTCAGCTCTATGATTCTATGACCCTGGGGTACATGTTTTAAAAACAAAATTTAATTTAACTGTAGGCAGAGACACAACTTTTAAAAGGACAGATAACACTCTGTCAATGCATATTTGCATTAATGCTAATTATTCCATAATATCACTCACCTGGACACATATTGCTGGATGCAATCAAAGCTCCCTTGGGGGCTATCCCTGCCAATATTTGAAAGATAAAATGTGAAAGTTCGTACTTCTGTTGGATAACCAGGCCGGGGAATTGTGATGTGCTGTTTGGAAAGGGAAGGGGAAAAGTGTCAGTCACTTGGAAAGTGGCACTGTGTGACCTTTACTTAGGTTAACCAAAAAACCACTGGTTAAATCATCATTATCATCATAAGCCAAGACCAACCTTAATAATGATAAGAAGAACTAGCATTTATAATATAGCACCGTAAGGTTTGCAAACTGTTTTACACATATTGTCTCATTTGATCCTCACAACGACCCTGGGATGTGGGTGCTACTAACCACAACCATTTTACACATGAGGAAACTGAAGCTCAGAGACATTTGGTGACTTGTCCAACGTCACACAGATAGTTAAGTGTCAGACTCAGAATTCAAATTTGACTCTTCCTAACTCTAAATCCAGCACTTTATGCACTATGAAAAGTAATTGCCTAACCTTATGAATCAATAAATTACTCCATCTACAGGAGAGTAATTTCATTTTTTATCAATCTTTAAATTTCTCTTTTTGTCATAATACCTGCACAAATAACTATCAAGCTTTATCAAGATCATAAGAGAAATCCTATGTGAGTTCCCAAGTTGGCCCCTGGATCTCCACTTTAGTGTTCTTTACTGAGGCTGTCCTCCCACCTGTACCCTTGTTTGGAATCCCTTATCTGTTAACATTCTACCTAAACTTTCTGAGGTCCTTCTCATATGCTGTCTCTTCCATGAATCTTTTCCTGTTCTCTTTTCCCAGCCAAAAGGGACTCCTCTTTCCTTTGAAATGCCAGAGCACCCAAAGTTCCTCCTTCTCCTCACCCCTTTTAGATACTTATATTCCTCTCATTCTTACTTTTCACATCTCGCTCAGAACCTAGCAGAGAGTAGGCCTTTAATAAATGCTTGGTTAATGAATGATGACAGTTTCAGGGGCAAGATGACTTGGATATGGAAAGGCCATATGTGATGTTGTTGACAAGTAATTACGTCTAGCACATTCCAGACTATACGGAAGATGGCTGGGATAGAAAAAGAGAGTTTGCTCTTCTCTTTAGCTACTGGCTTTCCATTGTAAAATTGTCATTATACCCCTAGGTCTCTTAGAAGGTCAAATTAAGAAAATCACTTGCATTTAAGGGGAAAAGGGTCACTAAAATTTCTTCTTCCTGTCTTACCTAAAAGCAAGAGGTTAAACATACTGCTTTAATTTGGGATCTTAATGGTGATGGGGTTTTTTGGTTTTATTTTGTTTGTTTTTAAAGAAAGCTAGCCAAAGGAGTGCATATAAATTTAATCCTACATTTTAATGACACACTGACCTAAAGAGTATTTACTGGATGTCAAGTGGACTTGAAACCAAATAATTAACTGTTCTGTTACCAAAAAACATACTTGAGCTAGGAGGCAACAGGATATAAAACAAAGAACACTGTCCTATGACGACATAAGATACTTGGGTTCTAGACTCAGTTCTATCACTCGCTTCCCATAAGTAACGGACAAGACACTTTATCTTTGTAAACAGGGGAAGAAGTTCCCATTTTGACACTCTGTATTCTATATTCTAGCTCTGAGACAGCCTAAATCTATTTTTTTCCTCCAAAAGCTAAGATTCACTACCTACCTCATTTATGTACTAAGTATTTCACTAGAGCTTCTGCTGTTGATATACTACTCATGAACACATGTAACCACCCAGAGTAGACTTAAAATAACCCATTTACAGATGTGACTTTTGTTCTCAATTACAAGTCATTCGAAACACACTACACAGATGACTGAGTTTCAAGTTTCTGAAAATCATTGCCAATCAGAGGTTCATGAAAAGCATCAGAAAATCATGGTGTGTTTCCAGTTTGACTTTTACTCATAATTACCTTAAATACATTAACTGGAAGCAAATTCTAAGAAATCATAAAATTGGGGAAAAAAATCAAAAGCAACTTCTGATTAAACCTGAAATCACTCATATTAACTTTTTCAAACACTCTCTTTGATCCTCTTTCTTTTTACCACCTGCAAATAAAACACCATGTCTTT
The DNA here is from genome assembly GCF_900497805.2 of Vombatus ursinus. Taxonomy (NCBI): domain Eukaryota; kingdom Metazoa; phylum Chordata; class Mammalia; order Diprotodontia; family Vombatidae; genus Vombatus; species Vombatus ursinus. The sequence goes on from NW_020949696.1 coordinate 1,819,262, forward strand.
TTTATACCAATTAAACAAATTCCCATTTCTATAGTGATATGCAACTTTTAAAATACTTTCCTCACAACCACCCCAAGTGGGAAAGGTCATATAAGTAGCTTCATTCCCATTTGACAAAAGAAGAAATGGAGGCTGTTCACAGCCACACAGCTAAGAAAAAGCTGGAGCCAGGATTTGTACTATGACTTCTGATTTGAAATCCTAAGATTCTAAGTCTTTACCACAGCAATATGGCTGATGAATAGTATGAATTCAGCTACAGAATTCTATCACTACATTTAGACTGGAGAAGTCTTAGAGGTCACATTATTGTTGTCTTTAAACACTCAAGGAGGGAGCTATCACAGGTGAAATGGATCAGAAAACAGAACTCCAAGCTGTGGGTGGAAGTTGCAACGGCACAAAATTCAGCTCAAAAGCAAGTAGGGACTTCCTAATGATCAGAGCTGCCCAAACACTCCTCGCGGAGAGGAAAGAAGATGACTTGTTGGAGACAGTGTATACAGGAGATTGTTGCTGTAACTAGGGACTATGCTGCGTAATGCTGGCTACTACATCTTACCTCTCCAAAGGGCCCATTTCAGTTCATTTTCAGTATAATGGAGGCATTCAAGTAAATTACCTAACTGTCCCTCTGAGCTCTAGTACACTGTATTGGGAAGGGGTAGATATGTTTAATGTAAGGGTTGAAGTAAATCCTTTTAACCAAAGGATTAACTATATACCTTTAGTGTTCCTTAACCAAAGGTATATGAAGGCAAAGACAGATGGTATCTTTATTTTGCATTATTTAAAGAGGCTAACAAAAATTAAGGGTAAATCCCTAACAGTGCTTTGTTCCCTCAGCTGGAAAGCACAAGATTACAGCTGAGAGAGAGAGAGAGAGAGAGAGAGAGAGAAGCAAGCTGAAATAGCACAGTGTGTTTCTTTCTGAGGGAGAGCTGAAGAGTATAAAGAAGCTTGGGTTATGTTCCATTAAAAGATAGGATCTCTCCAAGGAGCTCTGAGAGGTAAAGTTCTCGGAGCCTCTGAATATGACCTATTTTGAGAGAAGGGTTCAATTTTAGGAAGCTTCTGTTCTAGATCTAGTTTCTAACTTCCCTTGATATCTTATATACACATAAAAAATAGTTGAGATTCAGGGCCTGTTACCTACATGCGTAAAGCACTTTCTAGAAGACTAGTAGCCAAACTTCATATTAACAGAATTTTTTAAAAATATTAAAAATGCAGGGCAGCTAGGTGGCACAGTGGATAGACCACCAGCCCTGAAGTCAGGAGGACCTGAGTTCAAATATGGCCTCAGACCAAACACTTGACACTTACTAGCTGTATGACCGTGGGCAAGTCACTTAACCTCAATTGCACTCCCCAAAAAATATATATGTGTGCATACACACACACACACACACATAAAATGAGAACCAGCAGGAAACCATAAACAAGTGAGATTTGATTGAATAACGCAAGCAAAGGACTGACTCTCTCTCAGCAGCATTTGAAGACTAATTCAAAATACTCTAGAACGCAGCACTCTGTTTTAAATATTCCAGACTGCAAGAAACTCAGCCAGCTTTTCAGTTGAGAACAAATGGAAGAGAACAAGCATTTATTCAGCACCTGCTATATTGACAGGCGTTATATTAATTGCTTTACAAATATTATCTCCATCGAACCTCACAATAACCTTGGGGGGAGGTAGGTGCTATTAAGGACCCCATTCCTGGGGGCAGCTAAGTGGCACAGAGGACAGAGCAGTGGGCCTGGAGCCAGGAACACCTGAGTTCAAATTCAGCTTCAGACCCTTACTAGCTATGTGACCCTGGGCAAGTCACATAGCTTCTCATCTGTAAAGTGGAGGAAATAACAGTACCTCCCTCCCAGGGTTGCTGTGAGGATCAAATGAGATAATATTTGTAAAGCACTTAGTACAGTGTCTGGCACATAGCAAACACTATACAAATGTTAGCTATTATTATTAGTTATTATAGTTATTGTTGTTCTACAGTTTGGAAAATGGAGGCAGACAGCGGTGAAATGACTTGCTCAGGGCCACCCAGCTGAGGCCAAATTTGAATTCAGGTCTTCCTGACTCCAGGCTCAGAGCTACCTCTGTTCTCAAATCCTTGCTCTATTTACGATTAGTGATTTTTTGAACTCTAATTGCCATGAAAAATAAAACTGAGATGAAAAAACACCAGCTCTCGAAGGGGCCTTTAGTGATCCTAACACCTCATTTTAAAGAGGAGAAATCCTGAGACATGATAGTCAATCAATAAAGGTCACATAAACAAAGCTACAGAGGAATCTTGCTTTCTCTACTTCTGCCTCGATGTCCTCTGGGTAACATTTTACTGCCTCTTTGCACCTAAGTGCTATTTTGAATTTCAAATTTCTAGCATTCAAAATATGCACCACTGCAGGCTAACTCCACAGGCAGTAAGTACTTGGCAGCAGGCAGTTTCAGGTTTTTCCTTCTCAGTCCTGATCTTAACTGTGTCAGGGACAAAGGCAATGATGGCATGTTTTCAAATTGGTGGATGATATGAGGTGAGAAAGGCCAATCTCCAGCACAGAACCTGGGCCCAAAGGAAGCCTGGCACACCAGGAGTTTGAAGCAGATCTAACAAAACAAAATATAATAGGGACGATTGTAAAGTGAATTTAAAAAATTAACTACACGAGTACAAAAATGGGGTAGACTTGGATGAAAGGTAATTCAAGACAAAAATACCTAGAGACAAGGATTCTCAAAGGACTGTATAATGTTGGATGTTATGTTATTGAAGATTAAAGAAAACATAAACCATAATTTTGTTTAAAGATTTTCCCTGCCCAAATATATAATGTGGTAAGTAAAAGATTAACAAAGTACACAAAACATGCTGTACATACATACACACACATACACACACACCTCAAAACATGTTAGATCTTGAACCTCGAAGGTGGAAAAAAAGGGTAGCAAATAAGCAATTACATAGCACCTACTATGTGCTACAGTATGCTAACTACTTTACAATTATTATCTCATTTGAGTCTCACAACAACCCTGTGAGGTAGGTGCTATTATTATCCTCATTTTACAGTTGAAGAAATCAAAGCAAACAGAGGTTAAATTACTTGCTCAGGGTTACACAGTCAGTTAAGTGTTTGAGGCTGGATTTGAATTCAGGTCTTCCTGACTCCAGATCCTGTGTTCTTGGTATCCCAAGCAGCCCAACATGGCAGAAGTGGACAGACAACAGGACTAAGAGTCCAAGTGTGGGGATCAAATAAATTAACATACGTAAGGCACTTTGCAAACCTTAAAGTGACATTTAATAACTTTCCAAAAGAAAGAACTCAACAAAACTAGCTGTGTGTATTGAAGGCAAACAGCATATGTATTGGTCCCCCAGCTCTCAGAAAGCATCATAGACTCCTCCAGGCAGGAGTCAATTCCTCACAGCAAGTACTACAAAGTTTGAGCAGCCCTGCCCTAGGGGTGCGTTTCCATTACTTCTACTCTTCTAAGCATCAGTATCAGCATCCCATCAGTGCTGGGAGAGATGCAGGGGAGTATCTGCCCTGACAACCAGGCACATCACTTGGCCCAGGAAGGGCCCAGGAAGAGCTCCTGGGACCCTTATCTCAGAGATTTTGTGAGAATCAAATCAACCAACATTGTAATTACTAAGTGTTAACTACGTTCCACACACCATGCTAGGAACTATGGGCATAAAGACAAAAACCAGACAACCTAGCCCTCAAGGAACTTATAGGCTAGGGGAAGCAAGTACACACGAGCAGATACAAAAAAATATGCCAAATAAATATAAGGCTAATTTTTTTTTAGTCTGGGAAACCTTAAAATTCTATATAATGTCTGCGATTATAATTTAGAGAATCTTAAGAGTTTAAAAAAAACACTTGGATCTTAACAGTTCTTTTTCCCAGTGGTGCGGTCTTTGGAATGAGGAAAGGAACTGTCTATCCTCTGCCCAGGCTGGACTCCGATCGATCCACAGAACTGTGCTGGGTGTCTCCTTTAGGAAGGAGACTGACAAACTGGAACACAGCCACAAGAGGATGACCAGGATGCTGAGGGGAATCTGAAATCAGGTCTATCTAAAACACTGGTGTTAAATGTTATTTACCTTAGAAAAGAGGAAACGTAAGGGGGATTCAAGCAATGCCTTCAAATACCTGAGTGGCAGTCATGTAGAAAAGGGATTAGATTTCTTTTGCTTGGCTCCACAAGGCAGAACTAAAGAAACCTGGTTTAATATAAAGAAAATTTCCCTAACAATTAGAGTTGTCTGAAAATGCGGAGTAAGCAGGGAAATCTATTCTCGGAGATAGGCAATTAATTCCTTTTTGGAGAAACTTAGATTCTGGATGGAGGCTGGCCTATCCTCTGAGGTCTCTTCCAACTAGAGCAAAAAACAGGTTATATTCTCAAAGAAACACACACACACACACACACACACATTTTTTCCCATACAAGATGTTAAGCAGTAACTAGTTGATTTATGTGCATATTCAAGATTTTGCTGTATTCTGAACAACTGCAGATAGAGTCAACCTCATAGTTTAACATAATGACAGCCTGAAGGGGCTGGGCTATCTCTTGCTTTCAAAGAATTCAAAGGAAAGCCAGTTCCTTCCCCTCTGATCTGATACACATATGGGGGGAAGAAAAGTGGTGGCCTCAGCTTAAGTTTAAAGTCATGCAATTCCTGCACAATACTTCTTTAAACTTTTTCTCTTTGAAATCAGTCCCAAATTTAGGGCTTATGGTTTTCCCTGGTGATTTACAGAATGATGTCTGCAGCAAAAAGCACAGTCTTTGAAGTGACAAATTAATTCAGAGGAGCTTCAGGGCATATTCGGGGAAGGGATTACAGCATAACATGGGAAGCAGGTTAACTTTAAGGGTCACAAACAGTCTTGAACGGGATTGCTTGGAGCTGAAGCAGGCTGAGTGACAGAATGTCTCTCTTCAATGTTTCCCCTTATAATCACTGTGATCTGCTTTTTTGAAGCCAAAAAGTTTTTCAAGCCAGTTAATTCTGGGAGCAACAGTTATCTTGACTCATGAATGCAACACTCAAAAGCAGACTGTCACACAGTCTGTCCCACCCCATAATAGAACATAATTTAAAAAGACAAGAAGCTCTTTCTGTATATGCCAGTTAAGCCCAGCTCCTGGCTCTTCAGAGTCACGCCTTTGGCCTTCACTGACAGAGTAATTAACTAAACTGACATAAGAAGGTGACAGAGAGGTGACCTTGGTTCTGCTCATACAAATGCCACTTCTGCCTCCCAGGATATCTCCGTGCAGTTTAGAATCACATATTTCAATATGTCACTTGTTAAATTACACTGTTATATGAAATGTCCCTTCTTTGATCTCTTTTTCTTCAGCTCATATGATGATTACACATCAATGAAAGAAAGGCCTTACTGCTGAAAGCTCCTGTTTAGATTTTAAGCTCCTGACTAAAAAGAATCAGCAGTGAGAGGCATCTACTTCTCTCTTAATTAGTTCTACTTACCACACACTGACTTAGAAATTGTTTTGACTTTTGTTTTCCTTCACTTCAAAGACACTGGCTTCTGGACCCCTTAATTCAGCGCAGTGGAAGGGGCGCTGAACAGGCCCCCTCAGGTCCAAGCCCCTGCTCTCTCATTTACAAGTTCTCCTGCACAGCCTTGGGCAGTCATTTCTGGAGTCTAGCCTCAATTATGAGTAAAATGGGGGGAAAAGTTGAACACAACCTACCTCCCAGGGTTGTTCTGAGGATGGTACTTTGCAAACCTTCTATTAGGAGGCTGCATGGGTATTAGAAAAAGCAATGGACTTGGGATGAGAAGAAGTCTAGGTTAGAATTCTGTATTAGACACTAGGCTCCAATCATTTAACCACTTTGGGCCTCAGTCTCCTCGTTCTAAAATGGGGGGGCTATAATACCTCATAGTGTTATTATATTAAGTGATATGATGCATGTAAATCTTCTTCCTTTTTTTAAGGCAATTGGGGTTAAGTGACTTGCCCAGGGTCACATAGCTAGTAAGTGTCAAGTGTTTGGTCTGAGGCCAGATATGAACTCAGGTCCTCCTGACTTCAGGGCCAGTGCTCTATCCATGATGCATGTAAATCTTAAAAAGTGTTACATAAATGACAACTATCATTATTATTAAAGTGTAATGTGAGCTGCTATTATCAGTTAACGTTAAGGCACTTTCACATATATTATGACTTGGGATCAAGACCCTGATTTGCCAGTTTGACCTTTATAAAACTGCAATGTGCTATGTAAATGAGTTATTAATCCAAACATTAATCATTCGTTATTACCCTTATCTGTACAAATGAAAGTACTGAAGGCTCAAAGGTCACAAAGCTAAACTGGGATAATGTCTGGACAAGAACCCAAGTCAGTTATCTCACACCTAGTGTCCAGTGAGGGAGAAGAGGCAGGTATTATCACCACTTGATAAATGAGGAAACTGAAGCTCAGAGTGAGAAAGTGACTTAATAATTGCCAGCATTTATATAGTGCTTTAAAGTTTGCAAAGCACTTTACAAAGATTACCCTTTTTGATCCTCACAACAACCGTGGAGACAGATGAAGTGACTTGCCTAGCATCACACAGATTGCAAGGATCTGAGGCCATATTTGAACTCAACCCTTTTGACTTCAAATCTAACAATACTCTACCCACCGCACCACCTAGCTATCCAAACCTGGCTTGTCCAAGATCCCCAAACTCAGGAGTCCAGTGCTACTTCCTCCTATGACCTGAGGATCAAATCCTGATTTTTTAATATTTTTTAAATACAGTCAAATTTCATTTTAAAATGTAAAATGTAAAAACCATTCTTAGCTCATGGGCCATACAAAAACAGGCAGCAAGCCTGTAGTTTGCAGATGATGCCATCTTTTACACATACAGAAATACTGAGCTCTGGACACTGTTAGGGACTTTTCAGTAAGCACAGGTGGATAAGCCTCAACTGAAAAACTTGTGTGTTTTATAAAGAACAAGTTTCAGTGGGTGGGGCAGCCCAATCTTTCTCCTCTTTTTGAGGTGTGAGGCATCAGGGGCTCAAAATGCCAGATGTCCTTGGCTTCTCAGGGCTGATTCACCTACAAAGTAATTCCAAAACTGGTGTGGGTCAACTTAGACCCCACAAAGTGAACTCACATCTGAGGGGAGTAAGATCTTAAAACTGCAGCTGATCTTTCAAAACCCTTTTGCCAGGCAAATAGACATGAAACCAAGAGTTTTACTCTGGGTTAGGAGGTGCCTGACTTCAAGCACTTCTACAAAAAGCTTGTCTGACTGGATAGTAAAGTTTTTTCTCCTCTCTCCAATTTTTTCCCTAACCAACTACACAATGAAGTCCTCAAATATATTATGCAGATTTCTTTTGAAATACACTACTTTTGGATTAAATCACGTGACTCAGAAACCTTTACTAGCCTTTGTTTCTTAGGCATCAGAAATCCCTCCACCATCTGGCCCCTTCCCACCTTTGCAGCCTTTCCTCAATTCCAGGCAGAACATACTATCAGAGACGTGCTCTGGAAAGAACCTCAGCTGTCCTTCTTTATAACCCGTCCCAGAGGAGGGATGCTCTCTCCACAATACAGCTGATTAAAGGGCTGGGATTTAAGAAAACCCTGAAGGACTACAAAGATTTTCATGTCATTTGACACATACCAAGCCATGTTAACTGATGCTCTGCCAGAAGCCCTCCAGGAAAACTCATCTCACTACCTGCTATCCTTTGTCCTTTGTTAATTCCTATGCTGATGCTGTTCTCTCTGCCTCCACAGCAGGAAGGCTCACTACAGCCATGCAATGGTGGAGGGCTCCTCCAGAACCTCCATTTAAGGAGGCTCCCAGACCCGCCACATTCCAGTCTTCTCTGGGATCTCACTTAGGACTTTCTCTACCATGTCCCTGAAGCCACACTACCCTCGTGTTCTTTCCTCACAAGAACGTAAACTCCTTAAGGACAGGGGTTGTCTCTCTTTCTACTGGTATTTGTATTCCCAAATATAAATGTATGGCGCCTGACACATAGAAAACATTTAATAAATGCTTGTTGACTATAACTGCTGCATTTTCCAATTGAGTTACTCCTGTCCATGAATTAGCCAGCTCAGATGTCACTTTCTCCCCTATATCACTCACAGACTGAAATAATTTCTCTCTCCTTTGAACTCCGGAAAAACTTTTATTTCTCTTCCTGTATTATCACATTCTGCCTTGTGTTACACTTATTAGTACATGTCTTCTCTCCCCTAATAATCTATAATCATTGTGAAAGCAGGAATGAGGTCATAGTCATGTCTTATCAGTCTTACACTGCTCCTGACCATATAATCAGGAAAGCTGGGCTCCAAATGACAGTTCAACGACTTGCCCCAAGTCAATGGTACAATGAGGACTAGAAGAGGTCTCCTGGCATTGAGTTCACAAGCTCTTTGCCCAGCTCCTGCCCTCATACTAGGAGATTTCCACATACACCCTGATACTCCCCTCACAGCTCCTCAATTTACTTATGGCCTACACCTGCCCTCCACCTCAGCCATAATGGTAACACCCCTGATCTTGCCATCACTCACAAATGTACCATGTCTGTGGTCATGAACTCTGAAATTCCCTTATGAGATCACAATCTACTGTTATTCCACCTTTCCCTTGCAACCACAAACTCTGTTCCTCATTAACTGGTGACCTCCAATCCTTCAACCTATCCGTCAAGTCCTTCCCAGGCCAACAAACCTGTACTAGGTACACCAGCATCCCTTCCTCATCTTGACCCCTTGGTAAACCAAGTCACCTCTAGACTGTCCTCTTTTTCTCCAGGTTCATTCAGTAGTACATATATTAGATCAAAGGCAGCAGATGGGAGTTATCCAAGAGTGAGATTTAGCAAGACAAGATGGGCAATAAAGGGGTAAGGGATTCAAGAAATCATAAAATTATGTTGAGAGTCCACTACAAATTTATGTTGCATAGCCTGAACTGAGCCCTCAATGCTGCAAGGTCATCCTTTTACACCTCCCCAATTACCTCATCCCACTCAACACAGTGGTTCTTCCAAACCTCTCTACCCCTCCTCAAACCTTTCATGGCTTCCCCTACCCCTGACCCTCTCAGCCATGAACTTTGCTTCATATTCCAATGTAAAAAAATTGAGGCCATTCACCAAAAGCTCCCTCTTCTTCCCTCCTCATCTCACATTGCCCAGACACTTTCTGCCACTATCTCCTCCTTTACCTGTCTCACCTGAAGAAATAGCCCTTCTCCTCACTAAGGCAAACCCCTCTTACACGTACATGTGATCCCATTCCATCCTTTCTTCTCCAGCAGACCGCACCCTCCATCACCCCTACCTTCTCACTTATCTTCAACCTCCCCTTTTCTACTGGCTACTTCCCTACTACCTACAAACATGTCCATGTTTTCCCCCTCATTCTCAAAAAACCCTCACTTGATCCATGCATCCCCGTACCATCCTGTATCTCTCCTCCCTTTGCGGCTGCGCCCCCTGAGAATGCCATCTGCAACAGTTGCCTCTACCTCCTTTCCTCTCATTCTTCTTAATTCTCTACAGTCTGACTTCCAGTCTCATCACTGAACTGAAATTGCTCTCTCCAAAGTTATCAATAATCTAACTGCCAGGTCTAATGGCCATTTTTTCAATCCTCGTTCTTCTTGTCTCATCTGAAATTGTTGGATCGCCCACTTCTCCCTGAATTCTCTCTTCCAGAGGTGGGGAACCTGCGGCCTCGAGGCCACATGTGGCCTTCTAGATGCTTGGGTGCAGTCTTTTGACTGAGTCCAAATTTTACAGAACAAGTCCTTTTATTAAGGGGATTTGCTCTGTGAGGTTTGGATTCAGTCAAAGGGCCCACTTGAGGACCTAGAGGGCTGCATGAGGCCTCAAGGCTACAGGTTCCCCACCCTGCTCTCTTCTCTCTAAGTTTTCAGGACAATACTCTATCCTACCTATTGGACCATTCCTCAGTGTCCTTTGTTGGATCTTCATTCAGGTCACATCCACTAACCCTGAGTGTCCCAGAACTCTGTCCTGGGTCCTCTTTTCTTCTCCCTATATTTTTCCTTGGTGATCTCATCAGCTCCCATGGTTTGAATTATTATCTGGATGCTGATGATTTTCAGATCGAGTTATACAGCCCTAACTCTCTGCTGACTATTTTAGACTTGGCTCCCTAACTGCCTATTAGACATCTCAAAGTAGATGTCCTATAGACATCTTACACTTAACATGTCCAAGACTGAACACATTATCTTTTCCTCCACATCCTACCCCCTTCCAAATTTCCCTATTAATATTAAGAATACCATCATCTTCCAAGTCACCCAGGCTTGAAACCTAGGTGCCATCCTTAACTCCTTGCTCTTTCCCAGACCCCATATCCCATCTGTTGCCAAGACTTGTGGATTTTACCTTTGTAACATTTCTCAAAACCTCTCCCTTCTCTCCTCTGATACTGCTATCACCCTGGTACAAGCCCTCATCTCCTCAAGCCCAAATTACTGCAGTAGCCTGCTAGGTGGTCTCCCTGCCCCAAGTCTCTCCCTACTCTAGTCCATCCTTCACTATCCTCTACTAAGCCATCAGTGATTTTTCCTAAAGAGCATATGTAACCATGCCATTCCCTACTCAGTCAACTCCAGTGGCTCCCTATTATCTTCAGAATCAAATATAAAATTCTCTATTTGGCATTCAAAACTCTTCACAACATCCTTCCCTCCCCTGCCCCTCCTTTCCTGTATCTGTACATCTTATACTTCTCCACATGCTCTGCAATCCAATAACAGTGGCTTCCTTGCTATTCCTCACATAAGACACTTTGTCTCCCATTTCTGGCCATCCTCCGTTCCGTGAACAAATCCTTTTATTAAGGGGGGGATTAATTCTGTGAAGTTTGGATTCGGTCAAAGGGCCGCAGTTGAGGACCTAGAGGGCCACATGTGGCTTCAAGGCCACAGGCTGCCCACTCCTGATCTAGGAGGAAGAAAAATAGACTGCCTTCACTAATGCTTGACCCACAGATCATTTCAGAACCTTTAAAAATAACAATAATAACATAAATAACATAATAGTAGTTAGCATTTAAATAGTGCCTACTATGTGCCAAGCACTGTACTAAGCACTTTATAAATATCTCAAGTTTAACTCACAAATTTGAGGTAGAAGCTATTATTATTCCCATTTTACAGATGTGCAAACTGAGGCAGACTGAGGTTAAGGGACTTGCCTAAGATCATATAACTATTAAATGTCTGAGGCTGGGTTTGAATTCAGGTCTTCTTGACTCTAGGCCCAGCTCTCTATCCAGTGTACCACCTAGTTGCTCATCATTACTAATAATAGTAATGATAGCTAGTTTTTATATAATGCTTTCAGGGTTACAAAGTGCTTTACAAATATTATCTCATTTAATCCTAACAACAACCCTGTGAGGAAGGTGCTATTATCCCCATATGAGAGATGGGGAAAATGAAACAGAAGTTGTGACCTGTCCAGGGTCATACAGTGTGTTCATTATATTTAATGGATAACCATGTTATTTTCGTAAATTAAAATACTTAAAATTTTCTCTGACATCACTTAGATGTCCATTGTCATTCTATAGTATGAAAATAAATCTTCAAATCAAAATGTCAACAAGCATTTATTAAGTGTTTTGTATGTGCCAGGCATTGTGCTTTCCCTCTCAGAGGCTCATATACTGGTTAAGAGTATCTGTTTTCTACAATAAGCACAGGCAATATAATCTTATGGTGCTAAGAAAAAAAATTGGCTTGCTTAGCATTGCTTTAAATGCCTTATCTTATGTTACTCTGATCTCAAATGACCCAGCAGTGAGCAAACTCTAAATCATGTCTAAGCTATGAAGAGATACTTTACTGAAGCACAGAGTATAGAAATTTTTAAATTTAATTGTTTTTTAATGCTAAAAGTATTAGAAGCGAGACTCTGGTCACGACACAATTTTTCCATGTTTCACACTGCTCATCCTTACAAAGATAGGACTAGTCTTTACCACTAAGATCACATCAGGTCCTAAAATTCTGTAATTCAATGAGACATGGAAAAGGATTGCCATGGGTGACAAGAATAGAGAAGGGGGATTCTAAATCATGTACTAGACATTCTCTTTAGCTGTTCCTCATGCTTGGAATACTCTCCCTCCTCATTTCCGCCGACTACTTTCCTGAGCTTCCTTTAGGTCCCAATTAAAAGCCTTCCCAACCCCTCGATTCTAGTGCCTTCCCTCTGTTATTTATTTCCTATTTATCCTGTCTATACCTTGTTTTGTATATATTTGTTTGCATATTGCCTCCCCCATTAGATTGTGAGCTCCTTGAGAGCAGGGACTGTTCCTTGCCCCTTTTTGTATCCCCAGTGCTTAGTACGGTGCCTGGCCCACCGCAGGAGCTTAATAAATATTTATTGATTGACATCACAAGAAGAAGTTGAAAGAAATGGTGATATGTAGTCTAGAAAAACATGCCTTGAGAAAAATGATAGCCACCTTCAAATATCAGAAGAACTGTCATAGAAAAGAGGGAAGTCATGTTATATGTGGCTCAGAAAGGAAAATTTGGACAAATGGGTGGAAAATATAGGTAGGCAGAGTGCAGGTCAATAAAGAACTCCCTAGAGACACAACAGCAGGATGGGCTGCTTCATGAGACGGTCAATTTTCTTTTTTTTTTTTCCCTCCAACCATTCAATTTTACCTTCTTTTTTTGTTCTGAAATCTCTCCCTTCCATCTTCCCCTCCCCTTACTGAGAAAGTAAGAAAAACAAAGTCCATTACAAATGTATATAGTCAAGCAAAACAAATACCTACAATGGCCATGTCCCAAAAAATGCCCTGATCTACACTGAGTAGATCTACACAGCTCTCTATCTGGAGATGGGTAGCAAGTTTCATCACTGGTCCTTTGGAACTGAGGTGGGTCACTATGCTGATCACAGTTCCTAACTCTTTCAAAGTTGTTTGTCTTTACAATATTATTGTTAGTGTAGAAATTGTTTTCCTAGTTCTACTGACCTCACTCTACATCAGTTCATACAAGTCTTTCCAGGATTCTCTGAAACCATCCTTTCCATCATTTCTTACAGTGCAATAGTACTGCTTTCATTTGCCACAACTTATTCAGCTATTCCCCAAATGATAGGCAGCCTCTCAATTCTCAATTCTTTGCCACCACAAAAAAAGCTGCTATAAATATTTTTGTGTATGTGTATCCCTTTCCTCTTTCTTTGATCTCTTTGAGGGTAATGACCTAGTAGCAGGGTCAAAGGGTAGTCACAGTTTAATAGCTTTTGGAGCATAGCTCCAAATTGTTTTCCAGAATGGCTGGACCAACTGTGCCTATTTTCCTATAGGCCCTCCATCATTTTTCATTTTCCGTTTTTTCATCAACTTTGCCAATCTGATGGATGTGAGGTGGTACTTTGGAGCTGCATTAATGTGCATTTCTCTAATTATTAGTGATTAAGAGCAATTTTTTTTCATATTACTATTGATGCTTGGATTTTTTTTCCTCTGAAAACTGACATTTGACCATTTATCAGTTGGAGAATGGCTCTAGCTCCCTAAATATTTCAGAAATAAGACCTTTATCAGACAAACTTGCTACAAAGATTTTCCTCCCATTTACTTACTTTTATTCTAATTTTAGCTACATTGGTTTTGTTTGTGTAAAAAGTTTTAATTTTATGTAATCCAAATTCTGAGACAGCTCATTGCCTATCCCGTTCGTTGAAGGTCTTCAAGCAAAGGCTGAATGACCCCTACTGAGGATGCTGGAGAAAAGCTCTGAGCACTGGGGAGGGTATCTTAAGCTCTCTCAACTTTGAGATGCTGATTCTGATACTGGTGTTCATACGAATGCTAGACTGACAAAGCTTAGGGATGGAGAAAATTTTTATTACTGAAGAAGAAGCTATCTGAAAGAACGTCAAGAAGAGTTATGCTTCTTTCCCAGTTCCAGTCAGGGCTAGAGAATTCCACAAAAACAACAAGGTAGTTAATAAAACATACACATGGCATGGGAATATATGGGAAAGGGAGTATGGATGGGAGTATATGAGAAAGGGCCCTGACTAGGAGATCTAAGTTCTAGTCCAAGCCCTGCTTCTTTGTGTACCTAAACAAGGTATTTCACCCTTACTGGGCCTCAGTTTCTTTTTCTGTAAAAGTGAAATTGTTGGGCTAACATGGCTATATCAGGTCCCTTCTTCCTCTGAAATGCTATGTTAAAGTCCCCTCTAACTGCAGAATTTTTTGATTCAATATTAGTATAAAACACAAAGGAGTCTTTTTGAAATACATTATTTTATTCCTCTTCAAGCAGGATCCCAATATTTTAAAATACCTTCTAGGGGCTATTCAATGATATAAATGACACTGTTAAAATGCATTAAAGTACTATTTGCACAATCATAGAGGCAACCAAAAGTCTTTCAGTATTATTACATGGCAAGACCCTTTCACCTGTCAGTACATGTCACAAATACATGCCACTGCCTGGTGGGCCTCTGTGGTCTACATGATGATCTCTTTGGATGCAGGTGCTCAACAAGTTCCCATGCCATTGAGGCACAGCTAAAGGTTTGTCCTCTGTAACTCCTCACCCCCAGAGCAGCACTAGGCTAATAAGTTTTCACTAATGGCACAGGGTAGGGTGCCATGACTGCTACCTTCAGTCTTCCCCTTGCTCTCAGAGACTAATAAGAACAATTTTCTTTCTGTTTTTCTTCTATTGGCACCACTGTCTAGATAATTATTCATCACTGGTCATTAGCTAAGCTTTCCACTCCTTGATCTGCTGTTAACATTCTACATAAACTGAGGTCACTGGTGATTAAAGCATTGGGAGGCCCAATGAAGAGCCCTGCCTGTACTTGGGGCTAAAAGTCTCAGCTCACACATTTGATTCACTGGGCATTCTGGGGGGAGTCATTTCACTTTTCTGGGCCTGCTTCCTCATTTATAAACCGGGAATGATAATAGCAGCAAACATGTCTATAATGTTGAAGGTTTATAGATGTGCTTTAAATACACGATCTCTTGTAATCTTGGGGAAGCTAGAGGGTACAGTGGGTAGAGCAACAGGCCTGGAGTCAGGAAGACCGGGATTCAAATCTGGCCTCAGATACTTAACAGCTGTGTGACCCTGTGTAAGACACTTCACTTCCGTTTGCCTCATAATAACAGCACCTACCCTCAAAGGGTTATTATGAAGATCAAATGAAATCATTTATAAAGTGCCCAGCAGAGTGCCTGGGACTATATAAAATGCTTGTTCCCTTCCTTCTTCTCCATCTTCACAACCACCCTCAAGAAACAGGTACCCCAGGGATTATTCTCATTTTACAAATGAGAAAACTGAAACGCAGAGAGGTTAAGTTATTTGCCCACAGTTAGTCAGAGAGGCATAATTTGACATACGTTTTATAAATAATACTTTTTAAGGCTGGTACTAGGATCAAAGGTGATAATCTATAAAATACTTCACAATTCTGATGTGGGAGACGGTGACATTAACATCACCTTCATTTTTCAGAGCCTAGTGCAATGCCTTGCAAACAAGCAATAGTCACTTAAAACATTTTAACTAAATTACAGATGAAGAAACTGGGGGTCAGGTTAGGTGAAGTCACAGTTAGTTAAATGACACAGCCTAAATCCAAACCCAAGTCTCTGGCTTCTCCACCAGCCCATGCAAAATGGGACATAGCAAGGAAAGCACCATGAAAAGGTGAGAGATCTGGAAACGATGACACAAGGAAAGGCTGAAGGAGAAGCTAGGGATAGCTGGTGGGATGGAGGAAACTCAAGGCACACACACACATATCTATTTGTTGTTAGGTATCTGAAGGGCAGTGATGTTAAATGGGAATTATTAAATTCATGGCTTCACAGGACAGACCTAACTAAGATCAATGGGTTGAGCAGTTAGAGCCAGGTGGGCACATGATTTCAAGAACTTCCTAACATCTACAACTAACAAAAAAAGGACACAGTAGATAGGGAAGGACCTAGCTTGTCACTGAAAGTGTTCAAACAGAGCCTGGAAGTGTACTTGTTTTGTTTTTTAGTTTTTATTTTTAATTCTGAACTTAACCAAATAGAATGGGCACCTGCATAGACACACGAGAACAGAAAAAGAGGACTGTACATGAAATGAAACCACAGGGTTCTGTCATGTATGGCTTGCTTTTGTTTTTAAATATATAATAAGATCAACCTGTAGCTTTTAAAGCTGCTGGATGACCACTTATCAGAGATGCTGTAGAAGGGAATTCTTACTTTGGGAGAGGAATTATATATTTAAATTCTCTCTCTTTACCCAAATAAAAAAGAGCTTACCCCTTGGCTTCCTTGAAATCGGATCGATGGTCTCAAAGCAACAGATTCCTACAAGAAAGAGGGGGAAATATGCATTAGTAAAAGCATGCAGAAATTTTAAGACTAATTAATATTACATCAGGAATAATACCATTTTAGTGAGATTTTACCTGATTTTTTTAAGCTTTAATATTGTAATTATGCCTTTAACTCTGCTTGAGAGACCTGTTAAGAAAGTTGTTTATTTTTTATCACCTGACATACACGCTTTGAGGCAAATCATTTTGCTCCTCTGGGCCTCAGTTCCTTTATTTAAAATAAGGAGGTTAGACTAGATAACTAAGTTGTTTCCAGCTCTAAAATTCTTTTATTTAACTTTCTAGATCAGAAATTTTTGAATTCTTAAAGAAAAAGACTATTTCAACAAGTTGTTTAAGCAGTCCAGTGAGATTTTGAATCTGCATAGCAGACTTACTATGAGATAATCATGATGACTCATTATTCAAGAATCAAGTTTTTCTTCTGAATCACTAATAACTATGCAATACATGACAGAAGATAATATTGGATCTCCATATCTAACAACAGAAGTATTAAATCACTATTCTATTATTATATGTGTTTATACACACAACATGATTAGTTCTGGAAAAACATCAAAATTCCTACTTGACAACTACCTGCCCTGCTAACTAAATCATGGGTTACTGGCATTTATAACAGCTCCCCATTTCTGTGGTGTTTTCCAGTTTACAAAAGGCTTTCCTCACAACCAACTGAAGTAGATAGTATAGATATCTGCACTTTACAGATGAAGAAACTTAGGCCCAGAGAAAGGAAATGACTTGCCGAGGGTGTTAGGATATCATTAACAGGTGTTGGTAGCTAGCCAGAAAGGTACCTTCAAGTCTTAAAGAGTCCAAGCCCTTTAGTTTATAGACCAAATTCTCCTGACTCTAAACCCAGGCTTCTTGACACTACACCACACTATGAATAACTTCAGGCTTTATTTCAAGTCAATTTAATAATTCTCATTGAGCACCAACAATAAACAAAGTACTGTGCTATGCACCAGCAAAGATAAAAAATTAAGACAAGACCCCCTCCCTTTACCATCAATGAGTGTGATACATGCAAAAATAACTGATACCAATATTATGGCTAAGTGTAATTAAGTGGGAAAAACAAAGCATATATGAAGTTTAAGGTGAAAAGTTTTTTGATTTTTTTTTGTTTGTTTTTTTTTTTACTCACAAAAACCTTCATGAAGAAGGTGGCATTTCCTTTGGGCAAAAGGATGGGTGAAGAGCCCAACAAGTGAAAAGGGGAAAAAGAACATTTTGGGGACAAGGGAGTTAGTAAAAGTGTTGAAGGAGAGATGCATGGAGCATGTTTGGGGGACAGCGAGTAGTTCAGCTTGCCCAGTTCTACTATTCACTTATATTGTCTTCAGCATGGAGAACGCATGAACCAAGAACACAGCAAGGTGAGGGGTAAAACAGCAGCAGCAGCAACAGATGTTGACCCCTAAGCACAGAGCAGACACAAGGGGAAGATTAGCTGATGGGGCATAATGGGGGAGCTGAGTTTGATCTTCAAACAAAGTAATAAAGTCATGCTCTTAAAACTACCGATAACTGCTCCAACACCAGACATACTCCAATTCATGTACAATTACATGACAAAGATAAATGTATACAGACTGTGTCTAAACACTAGCTCATAAATCTCAGGTTCCCTAGAACCTAAATGCTGCACCTTGGGCACTCAGCAATAATGACATCTGTACTGCCAATTCCAGTCACAGATCCAGAGATAAAACTCTATATAGCTTCAGCAGACTACTTCATCCCTGGAAAGGAAAACACGTTCTGACTAAGAATAGTCAAGCAGCATGGTGTATCAGAAAGAGTAATGGACTTAGGTCAGAACCAACCATGCTAGATCACAGAAAATCCTAACTAGAAGGGATTATAGAGATGATCTAAATGCAGTCCCTTCAGTAAATGACTCAACAAGCATTTAGTAAGCAGTTGGTATGTTCCAGGCACTGTGTTCCAGGCAAGGGATGCAAAGAAAAGCAAAAATGGTCCATGCCTCCAAGGAGCCCACCTTCTAATGGGAAACAACATGCAAACAACTGCACAAACAAGAGGTATGGAGGGTAAACTGGAAGTAATCAACTTCCAGAGAAGGCCCTGGCATTAACAGGGGTTGGCAAAGGCTTCTGGAAGAAAGGGGGAATTTAGCTGAGGTCTGAAGGAAGCCAGAGAAGTCAGAAAGCAGAGACAAGAAGGGAGAATATTCCAGACAGGGAGTAGCCAGTGCAAACGCAAAGGGTGAGGATGGAATGTCTTGTTCATTTTACAGAAAAGAAACTAAGGCCCAGAAAAGGGAAGTGAACTAGTTCAAGGTTGCACAATTTGTAAGCAGGATGGTGTAATGGAAAAAGCCCTGAGCCTGTACTGGAATCTCAGCTCTGCTACTTAGTACATGTGTGATCTTGGGCAATCCATCACATCTCTGAGTCTCTGTTTTCTCCTCTGTAAAATGACTGGATTAGATTACATGCTCTCTTGGGTACTTTTTACTGCTAAATCCCATGATCCTGTTACTAGATATCAGAGTTAAGTCTTATTTTTCCTCAGTTTCCTCATGCAGAAAGTGGAGACAGAAATATTTGCAATATCTATCTAACTCATGTTTTAGGGGAAGAATTTGTAAACCATAAAAGACTAAAAACAAGTCCTTGGTTTTTCCAGGAAAAGCCAAGTGGCATGGGAGAGTGAAAATGTGCCAGGAAATACAAGAAAGAAGAGAAGCAGAGAGGAGATAGAAGACAGAGGGTGGAATTAGCAGGGCAACAGTGAGAAAGAAACAGCCAATGAAGAGCCATAATAGTGTAGCTTGGGAGGGGAGTCTTTCAGACTGAGCAGCCCCTGAGGCCATCGACTTTCCCAAGGACAGGGAAGCTATTCTTCTACTAGACAAACAGTAGAGCTCACTGTGGGGTCTAAGAACGACCATCTGTAGGCCTGCTTATTCTAAATGAAGCCAAGGGCATCGAACCGACAGTCAGAAGGTGCTAATTTGAGTCCTGCTTGTCAATTCGGGCACTTCTCTGGGAAGAGTATTAAACAGGAAGTCAAGAAGCCTAAATTCTTGCCTCAGTTTTCTGAGTCTCTTCTTTAACTCTGAGTAAATCAAATGGTCCATTTTCTCATTAGTAAAAGCGGGGGGGGGGGGGCTCCCCCCACAGAGAGATTGCTGAGGTGCACTTCAGCTCCAATGTTTTTGGAGTCTAGAATTCATTCCTTTCTACTATGTCACTCGAGATATTCTAAAATGTTCAATTCAAAACTAAGTTCACACTCAATACAAAAAGAGGTTATCTTACTGGCACAGTTCCTTTTAGGAACAACAAACGAGGGATTACAAAGAAGAGTGATGCAAGATGTCTTCAGAGAAATATATGACCAGAAAAGAAGACTGGCTGGGGAAGCGAGGCGGCATAGTGGATGGAGCACCAGCTCTAGAGTCAGGAGGACCTGAGTTCAAATCTGGTCTCAGACACTTGACACTTACTAGCTGTGTGACTCTGAGCAAGTCACTTAACCTTGACTGCCTCGCCAAAAAAAAAAAAAAAGACTGGTTGGTTCCCCACAACAGGGGAAGATAACCTCTAGATCTACACAATGTAAAGACGACATGAGGAAACAACCTTTTCCAGACTTTAGGAGATGACATGGATAGGAGCTGTCCAAGCTGGACCAGCATGAATCAGGTTGTGCTCAGCAGTATGGAAAGTAGTAGTATTTTAGTTGCTGTGAAAATCCACTGGTATATTTCCAAGGGAAGTGTGGGGATACAAAGACCAAGGAAACAATCCTTGACTTCAAGGAGCTTAAATTCAATTGGAGGAAACAACATGTACACAAATAAGTAAATACAAAGTAATGGGGGCATGAGAAGAGATGTCAGGAAAGGTCTCTTGTAGGAGGTCATCCTTGAGACAGTGGACAGGACGGGGTGCATTCCTGAATGAGGGACAGCTTTTCAAAGGTACAGAAATGGAAGATAGAACACTTTGTGTGAAGAGCAGTGAGTAAACCAGTTTGGCTGGATAACAAAGTCCATGAATTCCTTGTTGTTTTTTGTTAAAAGGTTTCTCCTTCTGTGTGTGTGTGGAGGGGGGGGGGATAGGGAAAAGGTATTGTGTCACTAGTTTAATTACGAAACCTCTGGGGTAGCATACCTGGGAAGGTAGGCCTGAGACAGACTGGGAGTGGCTTTAAATACCAAACAGGTATTTTCATTTATCCTAGCATCAAGAGGAAACCACTATAGCTTTTCCTTTGCTCTCTCCCCTCCCTCCCCAACAAGCTTTTTGAGCAATGAAATGACATTAGTCTTACTTGAACTTTGGGAATGTCACTTACTCAGATGTATGGAGGAAAAGACTGGCAGAGATACCAGTTAGTCTGTTGCAGTAGTCCAAGTCAGAAGTGATGAGAGATTGACTTGGACTGCTGGTTTTGTAGGTAATAAATATTAATAACATATAGCTAGCCTTTATAGAGTACCTACTATATGCCAAGGACTATACGAAACACTTTACAAATATTAGCTCATTTGATCCTCACAACAATTCTGTGAGGTAGGATAACTATGAGGCAAAGAGAAATGACTTGCCCAAGATTACCTAGCTAGTGCCAGATTTGAACTGAGTCTTCCTGACTCCAGGTATAGCACTCTATCTGTTGTACCACTTAGGAGATATATTCCAGAAATTTTATGCAGGTAGAATTGGTGAGATGTGGCAACTTGTAGGCTACAGGAGGTGAAAAGTGAAGAGTAAAGAAAGGATAACTTGGAGGTTGTGAACTTGAGTGACTAGAAACATGGTTGTAGGCCTGAAAAAATTCAGGAAGAGTGGTGGGTTTGTGAGGAGGGAGGAGAGAAAGAGTTCTGTTTTAGACATGTTAAATGGGAATCATTTATAAAACGTTCGGTCTGAAGCTGAAGGCATTTGGTGATGTGGAAGCTCAGGAGAAAGAACAAAACTGGAAATACAGCTTTGGGAATCATCATTATCAAA
Source organism: Vombatus ursinus (assembly GCF_900497805.2). NCBI lineage: Eukaryota > Metazoa > Chordata > Mammalia > Diprotodontia > Vombatidae > Vombatus > Vombatus ursinus. The sequence goes on from NW_020949696.1 coordinate 1,840,763, forward strand.
ATTATTACCAACTTCCTCACAAAACTGAATCTACATTGTATCTTCTACTTCTTAGAATCTCTAGTTTCCTTCAAAGCTATTAAATCACTATTCTACTATCATTGGTTTTTTTACACATGACAAATTGATTCATTTTGGAAAAATAACAAAGTTCTTGCTGATACTTGCCTGTTCTGCTTAACTAAATCATGGGCCATTGGTATTTATAGTAATTGCTCCCCATTTCTGTCTTAGATCCCAGCACCTAATGCCTAGCAAACCACAGGTACTTAAATGCATGTTGAGTCAATAAAAGATCCATTATACAGACTTTCCACAGGACTTAAAAAATAGTTGTAATATGCAATGTTGAAAGTTGCTTGTGATTGAAATTCTCTTCTAAGTCAAATAGGATGGAAACTTATGAAAAAGATGACCCATATTTGTTAAAGTAGTTAGACTGTATCCGAGGAAATATGAGTTATGAGGATTTCCGAGGAGCATGGGAAAAATCGTATGATGTAATACAGGGTGAAGTAAACAGAACCAGAAAATCAATACATCCAATGACTGTCATGTAAATGAAAACAATAATGAAAGCTAGTCAGACTCTTTTGGTAATCTTGGTCCAGGAGAACAGATGAAAAAACATACCTGTCTCCCCTCTGTTGAGAAGGGATAGAGAATGGCTGTGTAATTCTGTGCACACTGTCAGATTCAGCAGCAATGCTCATGGGTTTTGCTTAACTGTTTTTCACTATTGGGAAGGAGGGAGGGAGATTCAAACTACAAATGACATTCATAGTTGTGTGTGTGTGTGTGTGTGTGTGTGTGTGTGTGTGTGTATAAAAGAAGTAAAGAGTGGAATGAACACTTTGGCAACCCAGACTTTAGAACACGGCCCTAAGAAATCACCTAGGTACAGAATAGAATAGCTACTATGTTTATCAGTATCACTTTAAGGTCTTCATGTTCACTTTACAAACGAGGAAACTCAGACCCAGAGAGGATAACTCGCCAGCTTCCTAAATACTGCACAAATAGCTACTACTTAGAGAGCTCAGGCCACAACTGCAACTCTCCTGGCTCCCATTTGAGGATTCATTCCACTAAACCATGAAAGTGCTTTGTAATACTAAATACTAAAATACTCTATATAAATGTAATTTTATTACTGTTAAGCTTTATTTAAGAAAGAAGGGAAGGATATTTTATACTTTAGAAATAGCAGAATTTGGGGCTGCTAGGTAGTGCGGTGGATAGAGCACCAGCCCTGAAGTCAGGAGGACCTGAGTTCAAATCCGGCTTCAGACTGAACACTTGACACTAGCCGTATGACTCTGGGCAAGTCACTTAAACCCAATTGCCTAGAAAGAAAGAAAGAAGTAACAGAAATTAAAATAAATATGTTCTCAAACTAAAATGATTTTATCCTGGGATAATTAAGGGAATGTCATTCAGAATAATATTATTGTTCAAAATCAAAGATTCGTATTACAAACTTTAAGGATTTAGTTTTGTTTACTCAATCCAAGCAAACAAATGACTGATATGGTATAGTAGAAAAAGCAATGGATGTGGAGTCAGAAGACTTGAATTCGAATTCCAACTCAACCACTTATTTATTACCTGTGGCAGTAAGGCAAACCTAGGCAAGTGCCTGGTTTCCTCATTTTAAAATCAGAGAAAGAACTAGATGACCTCTGAAGTCCTTTCCAAACTATTATCCCTGGAAATATTCACATTCTGGGTTGTCAGCTATAAAGGGAAATGGAAGAATTAAATTAGCTCACTAAAGTTACACTTTACTTATTTAGAGGTTTCTCATCCTGCAACATCTAGAAAGTAATGAAAACCCGAGAAGCCACTGGACGATGGTTTGTTCAGACATAGAAATTCATGAGTACTAAGGTCCACAACAACAAAATCATAGCTCCTTTAAATAAATACTTCAGTGCTCAAATGTTCACAGCAGTTAAGCCCTAACCCGGCCTCCACATAGTTCAGCTTTCTACAGCTACACTAAAAACCTCTGCTCACTCACAACAAAGGCTACTGCAGGTGGTCCTAAGTTCAGTGCTGAAGCTGGACACTCATTTCAGAAACAGACCAACATGTACAATCACACATGCACATTTAATGACAACCCCCCTCCCCATAGCAGCAGGTTAGAACTACATCTTCTGCAGTAACAAAAAGAGATACCTAAGCAGACATTTTTTAATTTGTGTAAATCTATGCTGTCATCATAAATTCAAAAGTAACTTTTTTCTATCTGGAGTAGATAGAAAGCAACAGAAATCTCCTATAATTTTCTAAAACTCTTGGTTGCAATTAAAATAATTTTACATCCACCACATTAGGAAGCAGGAGAACTCTTTCTAGTATCAACTCCTCCAAAAACCTTCTGTATAATACTGGGCAAGACCTCTATGAGCTGCATGTAGTGTATCTGTAATCCTCCGAGAGTTGTAACATCAGCCTGGTTTGAGAAAAAGAGAAGTGAACTGACAGGAGACTCAGCAGGGGAGCCTGGGGGAGGAACCCGGTCCTGTCACTCACTGGTTATGAGGCCTTGGCCAAGTCACATTTTAGCTTGCTGAATTCTGGTTTCCTCATCTGTAAAATGAGTATAATTCTTATACAACCTATCTTAAAAGTGGCTGTGCAGATCAAAGTCACGGAAAGTATTGGGTGACCATAAAGCACTACGACGAATTTGCTACACTCTGGAAGGAGGAAGGGGTAAGAGATTTAGCTCATAGAAAAATGAAAGATATTAATAAAATTGATTTTATTCCAATCCCCTCACTTTGTTTTTTAGGTTTTTTTTAAATAATTTATTTCTTTTTAGTTTTCAACGTTCACTTCCATAAGATTTTGAGTTTTAAATTTTCTTCCCCTCCTCCTTCCCCTCCCCTCAAACAGCAAGCAATCTAACATAGGCTCTACTTATACATTCATATTAAGTATATTTTCTCACTAATCATGATTTAAGAACAATTAGAAGTAATTCAACCCCTTTATTTTATTCTTTTTTTCCTTTTTGGGGGGGGGGGGCAAGGCAATTGGGGTTAAGTGACTTGCCCAGAGTAACACAGCTGGTAAGTGTTATGTGTCTGAGGCCAGATTTGAACTTGGGTCCTTCTGACTCCAGGGCCGGTGCTCTATCCACTGTGCTACCTGGCTGCCCTCCAACCCCCTTATTTTAAAGATGAAGAAACTGTTACTATCAACACAAAGTGAAATTATTTATTAATTTACTGTTTTATTAAAACATACTCCTTGGGTATATGACCTCTCCTACAGCCCCATATGTTGTTTGAGAGCACAATTTCAGACCCTAAACATTTGATAATTAAAACAGAAGCACAATACATTCCTTCTACCTCAATTCCCCCCACAAGCACAAGCATAAAAGGAGAAATCTTTTTAACAACAACAACAAAAAAAAAAAGAGAGAGAGAAAGGAATTCACAAAGAGCTAGTTCAAACCTGCTGGTTCATCACTGCACTCTGTGTGCAAGCACACACGAGACAATGCAACCATAACTACGACTCTCCTCGCTTGTCCCTCTGTGACCAACCCACTCTTGGTACTGCCACCTGGCAGGATTCCACATAGCCACAAGCCCAAGACACACTGGCTTTCCTCTCCACACTGAATTACACTCCCGCAAAGCCAGGCTCTCCGTCATGGGTGCATCTTACACACTCTGCCAGCAGGATCACTTTTCCCCAGAGTATCACACCATGACATACCACAACACACTGCTCATAAAAAGGCTTGCCAGTGTCTGGCCATGATGTCAACATGTACTGTGTAGGGAATCCATCCTTCCAGGGGAAACATCCCCTAGAGCTAATGCTCTTCTCTTGAGAGTACTTGAGAAAACAATGATTGGGCCTCCCAAGTTTGACTCTCAGCCAAAAGGAGGGAAGAACAAAAGTTCCTAAAATTAAAGCACAGAATATGCTTCTGAAAAATCCTCATATGAACTGAGTATTGAATTTAGAAATTCCAATTAATTTTCTAACATCTTACACATCTGCATTTGTCTCTAACCAGAGAACATGGGTAAAGCGGGATGGGAAGAAGGAAGCCATTTAGAGGAGAAATCTAGATTCTATTTCCCTCTCTGCCAGTAATTAACTCACTGCTTAACCTTGAACAAGTTACCTTTCCTCTCTAGACAGGCTTTAGTTTTCTCATTCATAAAAATGTAACCAATTCTTTAAGCCTGTTTCCTTATCATTAAATGAGGATAATACCCGCAGTAGTTACTTCACAGGGTAGTGGTAAGACTCAAATGAGATCATGCAAAGCACTTTTAAACTCTACAAAGAAGCATGACTTGGCCTACAATTGGGTACCTGGCCTGAAGGAAAATGAAAATAACTCCAGCCCTCCAGGATCCTACACTTTGCCAGGGGAAGACAAAAAGGTACAAGACAGATATAAAATCAAGGTGACATGGGAGGGGGGGCTTTGAGTTCCAACAATTGGGGAGAAGGGGATTAGAAAAGGCATACCATATAGAAGGTGGTACTTGAGCTGAGCCAAAGGTAACATAACTAGACAATCTGAGAGACAGAAGGGAAGAGAATTAGCATTTATACAGTGCTTTACTATGTGCCTGGCACTTTAGAAATATCTCATTTGCTCCTCACAAATAATCTAAGAGGCAGGTGGCATTATCATCTCCATTTTACAATTGAAGAAACTGAGGCAAACAGAGGTCAAGTAAGACTTGCAAAGGGTCATTCAGCTAGAAAGTATGTGAAGCCAGATATGAACTCCAGTCTTCCTGACTCCAGCACCAGCATTGTCTCCACTACACCACCCAATGCCTCTCAAAAGATTACAGTTCTGGGGGGACGGCCCAGGTGTGAGAAATAGCCCAAAGGCCAGTTTGTCTGGCCCAAAGGTGTACTGAGGATAGAGTAATGCACAATACCAGAAAGGTAGGCTGGGAAGGAGGTTGTGAAGAATTTTAAATGTCAGAAGAGTCTAAATTTGATCCTGGGGGTGATGAGCCACTGGAACCTGATCTCCCCATTTTACAGATGAGGAACCAAAAATTAAGAAGTTATGTGGCTTGTCCTGTTACACAGGCAATTACCAAGTCCTCTGACTCCAAAGCCACTGCTCCTTCCACTGTACCAAACAACACCCTTTACTAAACCAGTAGATAACGGAACTGGGGACATGCTAAAGTCAAAATTTACCTAGATTAGAAGATGGGGAGGTCAGGATTGATCAATTATACAGTCAGATGGATTCAGAATTGGTTGGATGGCTGTACTCAAAAGAGAAATTGAGATGCTTCAAGGACACAGCAAGAGGCATCTAGTGGGATGTCCCAGGGATCTATGCTTGGCCTTGTATACCATTTGGATAAATGGCTTGAATGAAGGCATAGATGCTATTCTCATCCAATTTTCAGAAGACAAAAGGCTGGGAGGGACTCAGAGGATGACAGAATTAAAATCCAAAAAGATCAACAGCATTGGTCTGAAGAAATTGGTCTGAAGATGAAATTTGATGGAGATAAAGGTAAAGTCTTACACCTGAGTATACAAAATCAACTTCACCAGTGTAAAATAGAGTTGGCATATATAGGCAGCAGCTATCCCGAAAAAGATACAGGGGGCTCAGTAGCCTTCAAGTTCACCACTGAGTCAGCAGCATGATATGGCAGTCAAAGAAGCTAATGTAAACTTGGGCTACATGAAGGCAGCCACAGCTTCCAATAAGAGGAAGGTGATGGTACAGAGGACACTATGTACACTCTACCTTCCTGAGCCCCCATCTGTAACATGGGGCTCAGTTCTGGACACAAATGTACAAGGAGGATATTGACAAGAGGGAGAGTTTCCAGGATGTTTGTGAAAGGCTTTGGGTCAATGCCACATGTGGGATGGGTTGAAAGAACTGAGGCTGTTTAGCTTAAAGAAAAGAACACTCAGGGGAGATCGTAATAATTGTTTTCAAGTATTCGAAGGACTCTCAGACAAGGAATCAGATTTGTTTGGCTTGGTCACAGAGGGCCCACCAGAAATAACGGGTATTACTGCACAGAGGCCAATTGAGATTTGATGTCAAGAGAAACTTCTTAACAAATGGAATGTTCAGGGTGGAAAGAGATGCCTTGAGAGGAGGTATGTTCTTCCTTTTTGGAAATTCCTTCCAATTGTTCAGGAGAGAGAGCGGAACTGGAAATACAGATCAGGGAGTTGTGTGGATAGAGATAATGAGACCCATGTGAACTAATGACAGAACACAGAGTCCAAAGGGTAGAGCCTGGGGTACAACCCAGGGAGCCTACTAGAGATGGTGGTCAGCAAGGACACCCTGAGGAGCAGTGAGACAAAGAGAACAAATGAGTGAGCGTCCAGGGAGAGAGGATGGACAACAACGTCAACTGCAAAAGAGAAGTGGAGAAGGAAGGTGTTTAAAAGGCCACCGGATCTGGCAATTAAGAGATTACTGGTCACAGAAGCATAGATTTAGAGCTGGAAGGGACCTCAGAGGTCATCTTGGTCATTTTATAGCTGAAAACATGAGACCAGGGGAGATTAAATGACTAAGGTATTAAATGACAGAGGCAGGATTTGAACACATGTCATTTAACTCCAAAGCCAGCATGCTTTCTATTGTACCATACTGTCTCCTCTGACTTTGCAAAGGGCATTTTCAGCCAAGTGATGCACTTGGAAGTCAGGTACTGGGAGAAAGATAAAGGGGAAAAGGAAGAGAAAGAAGAAAGCTAGAAGGGGGCATGGGTAGATGATAGTGGGGACATTCTTCCGCAGAAACCACCAGGGGATGGGATTAAGGGTACAGGTAACAGTTAGCCCTGGCAAGAAAAGTCACCTCTTTATCAGAGACTGTATGCAGAAAGTGGGGTGGGGGAGGAGGAAAGTAGAGGTTAAGAGGTGAAAAGAAGGGAAGATGACAGCTCTCAGCAAAATATGAGGTAAGGTCTTCACCATAAGGGTGGAGGCGAGGAGTGGTATGGAATGTTTTAGGAGAAGGTCTAAACATTTGGTATGGGGAGTGAGATAGATATAAAATGTCAAATATTATTACTGTGAGAAAAATAAGGACATAACACGAAAACTACATAAGACCAAGTAACTAATAGGGTCAGCCATAAATCCTGAAGGCAAAGAAAGGAAGTAAGAATGTCAAGGACAATTCTGTCAGGGAAGTCTACCCAATCGGTGTTGCCTCTCTTGGTGGAGGATGGACCTTGTCAATAATCTAGTCCGGGAGCAGAGCCAATATGGCAGAGAAACAAGCTCTCCCAAATTCCCCTACAAACAACTTGAAAATAACTCCTCAAAATGAATTCTAGAGTAGGAGAACTGGAAAAAAAAAAAAAAAAGGATAGAGTGAAACAATTTTCCAGCCCAAGACAATTTGGAAGGTGGGCAGGAAAGGTCTATTGCACTGAGTAGAGCACAAGCCAGTAGTAGGCCTTGGGGGCAACTGAACTGGTAGCAGGGGCTTATGGAATTCTCAGTCCACAGAAGGTAAGGGGTTGGACAACTGGTCAGAAGATTACAAGGATTTCGCTGCTGGCTCTGGGTGCAGGACTCTGTTGCACTGCCCCCATGTGAATCCAGGTCACAGTCCCAGGGTAAGAAGGAACACCAGATCGCCACAGCTCGTGACCCAGGGGAGAAGGTAACCTGATCACAGTTTCAGGGCAGAAAAGAGTGCTTGTGGTCAATCACAGACCACAGCACAGGCCAGGAGAGTAGTAAACACACCTCTCTTACATCATACCACCTTGGAAAAACTGAAAACGTTTGCATCTCCAGAATCAGCTCTTTTAAAAAGCTGCACAACAAACCTGAAACTTGGAACAGTGCTCATTTTCACTCCAGGAGCAGAGCCCAACTTTAACATAAAGCTGAAAGCCAAGAAATAGGCTGGAAAAATGTTTGTTGTTGTTCAGTCATTATGCAGTCATATCTGACTCTTTGTAGCCCCACCTAGGGTTTTCTTGGCAAAGATACTGGAGTGATTTGCCATTTCTTTCTCTAACTCATTTTACAGATGAGGAAACTGAAGCAAATAGGGTTGTGACTTACCCAGGGTCACACAGCTAATAAGTGTCTAAGGCCAGATTTAAACACAAGAAAATGAGTTTTCCTGATTCCAGGCCCCACATTCTATCCACTGCTCCACCTAGCTGCCCTTGGAAAAATAAGCAAACAACAAAAGTAGAAACTGACCATAGAAAGTTACTGTGGTAACAGGAAAAATCAAACACAAACCCAGGAGAAGACAACAAAGTCAAAACTGCTACAATCCAAAACCTCAAAGAAAAATGTGAATTGGTCTCATGCCCCCCCAAAAAATTCCTGGAAGATCTCAAAAAGGATTTTAAAAAGCAAATAAGACAGGCAGAGGAAAAATTGAGGGGGAGTTGTGGGGGGGAATGAGACTGTTGCAAGAAAGTCATGAAAAAGAGTCAACAGCTTGGTAAAGGAACCACCAAAAAATACTGAAGAAAATAACACCTTAAAAAATAGAATAGGCCAAATGGTAAAAAAATCAAAGAAGAAGAAGAAGCAGCAGCACAAATATACACTGAAGAGAACTCCTTAAAAAGCTTAGAACTAGCCAAATGGAAAAGGAGGTACAAAATCTCACTAAAGAAAATAATTCCTTAAAAATTAGAACTGGGAAAGCAGAAGCTAATAACTCTATAAGACATCAAGAAACAAGAAAACTAAACCAAAAAAAAAAAAGAAAAATAGAAGAAAATGTGAAATATCTCATGGAAAAAACAACTGACCTGAAAAATAGATTCGGGAAAGCTAATTTAGTAATTACTGGACTACCTGAAAGCCATGATCAAAAAAGTATCTTGGACATCATATTTCAAGAAATTATTAAGGAAAATTGCCCCAATATCCTAGAACCAGAGGGTAAAACAGAAATTGAAAGAATTCACCCATCACCTCCTGAAAGGGATCCCAAAATTAAAACTCCCAGGAATATTATAGCCAAATTCCAGAACTCCAAGGTGAAGCAGAAAATACTGCAAGCAGCCAGAAAGAAATAATTCAAATATCATGGAGCCACAGTCAGAATCACACATGATTTAGAAGCTTCTATATTAAGGCACTGGAGGGCTTGGAATATGGTATTTTGAAGGGCAAAGTAGCTATGATTACAAACAAGAATCACTGACCCAGCAAAACTGGGTATAATCCTTCAGGGAAAAATGGATATTTAATAAAACAGAGGACTTTCAAGAATTCCTGATGAACAGACCAGAGCTAAACAGAAAATCTGACTTCTAAAGACAAGACTCAAGAAGAACTTAAAAGGTAAACAGGAAGTGAGAAATCATAAAGGATTCAATAAGATTAAACTGTTTACTTTCCTACATGGGAAGAGACTTGTAACTCCTAAGAACTTTGTCATTATTAGGGCATTTAGAAGGAGTATGAATAAGACAGAGGGCATCGGTGTAAGTTGAATATGATGGAATAATATCTAAAAAAAATAAAATTAAGGGATAAGAAAGAGGAATGCACTGGGAAAAGGGAGAGGTAGAATATGGCAAATTATCTCACATAAAAGAGGTACAAAAGAGCTTTTACTGTGGAGGAAAGAAAGGAGACGGAGTAGCAGACAATGCTTGAACCTTACTCTCACTGGAATTGGCTCAAAAACACACACTCAGCTGGATATAGGAATCTATCTTAGCCTACAGGAAAGTAGGAGGGGAAGAGGATAAAAAGGGGGGGGGCTGAAAGGCAGGGCAGGTTGAGGGAGGCAGTAGTCTGAAGGAAAACACTTTTGAAGATGGACAGAGCGAAAGTAAAGAGAGAGAAAGATAAGCAGGGGGTACTACACAATGGAAGGAACACAGTAATCATAACTGTGAAAAAAAAATTTGCAGCAAGTTTTCTGATAAAGACATTTCTTGGGGCAGCTAGGTGGCGCAGTGGATAGAGCACTGGCCCTGGAGTCAGGAGGACCTGAGTTCAAATCTCACCTCAGACCTAACACTTGACACTTACTAGCTGTGTGACCCTGGGCAAATTGCCTTTAAAAAAAAAAGATAAAGACATTTCTCAAATATATAGAGAATGGAGTCAAATTTGTAAGAATGTAAGTCACTCCTCAATTGATAAATGGTCAAAGGATATGAACAGGCAGTTTTCAGAAGAAATCAAAGCTATCCATAGTCATAGGAAAGAATGCTCTAAATCATTATTGATTAAAGAAACGCAATTTAAAACAACTCCGAGGTACCACCTCACACCTATCAGGTTGGCTAACATGACAGAAAAGGAAAATGATAAACGTTAGAGAAGATGTGGGAATATTGGAATATTAAAGCAGTGTTGGTGGAGTTGTGAACTGATCCAAACATTCTGGAGAGCAATTTGGAACTATGCCCCAAAGGCTACAAAAATCTGTACATACTGGTAATACCACTACTAGGTCTATATCCCAAAGAGATTAAAAAAAAAAAAAGGAAAAGGACTTATATGTACAAAGCTTATTTATGGCAGCTCTTTTTGTGGTGGCAAACAACTGGGAATTGAGGGGATACCTGTCAATTGAGGAATAGCTGAACAAGCTGTGGTATATGATTGTGAAGGAGTACTACTGTACGATAAGAAATGATGAGCAGGATACTCTCAGAAAATCCTGGAAAGACTTACATGAATTGATGCAAAGTGAAGTAAGCAGAAACAGGATAACACTATACATAGTAACAGCCACATTATTCTAATTATCATCAACTGTGAATGACTTAGCTATTTTCAGCAATACAATGATCTAAAACAATTCCAAAGGACTTAAGATAAAAAATGTTACCCACCTCCAGAGAAAGAACTAATGGTATCTGAATGCAGATAGAAGCCTACTTTTTTAAACTTTATTTTTCTTATTTGGGTTTTTTGAGCTATGTTTTCTTTCACAACATGACTAATATGGAAATATGTTTTGTATAACTGCACATGTGTAAGCTATATCAAATTGTTTCCCTTCTGGGAATGGGGAGGAAAGGTTAGAATTTGGAACTCAAAATTTAAAAAAAAATGTTAATTGTTTGTACTTGTAATTGGGAAAAAATAAAATATTAAAATAATCTAGTCCAACTCTTTCATTTTACAAATGAGGAAATGGAGGCCTAAAGAGATGAAAAGACCCATCCCAGGTCAGCTAGCCAGTCAGTCAAAGGCAGAAATGGAATTAGAACGCAGTGATCCAGAGGCCAGGGCTCTTTCAGTTTCTCTTTTATCTAGACCTAGAAATTTAAAAGCAGCTCACCTCACCCTAGTGCCTAGGTCCCCACCCATAAAGGAGGTGTAATGCTTACAACATCAGTGTGCTATGAATTTAATTAGTGCTTAGAGAACTATATGGAAAGGATGTAAGGGAAAAAGAAAACTCTCACAAAGACCCAGTTTCTCCACAACTGGTGATCATAGACTAAAAGGAACCTCAACACCCATAACAGTACTCACACCAGGTACCTTCAGGTGGCCAAAGTGAGAAAACCTTTAAAAATCTTTGTAACCTTAAAACTGTAAACCCAAAAACTTTTGTAAATCTTAAAGCAACACATACATAAGAATTATTTAAAGCTATTAATATAGGGCATAGAACATTAGAACCAAAAAGGGCCTCAAAGAGCAACTAATGCAAATCCCTCTATTTAAACTAACAGCATCACAGACTGAGAGTCATACATTTAGGGCTGGAAGGGCACTTCAAGGCCATCTAGTGCAAATGCCTCATTTTACAAATGAGGAAAGTAAAGCTCAGAGAGCCTAAAATAACTTGCCCCAGGTCACACAGTCAGCAAGTGTTAGGGGCTAGTTCTGAACCCAGTTCTTCCTAAGAGCTACTCAAGGGACCACATGCATCAAAACTTCTGGAGAGGAGTTCTCCTCCTCTCTGTCTTCAAGTGCCTTTTGGTCAGGTTAGTGTTTAATTAACATGGACTTCTATTAGAACGTGCCTGATCTCCCTGAGGACCTCCAAAGAAAAGGGCCCTTTCAGAAATCCTTGCACTATTTCTTTGGATAGGCTGGAAGCCTGCTGGCCATTGCGGTCCAAAAAGAATTATCCCTAGTGATGAGAGCCAACAAGGGGCCAGTATAAGGGAAATGACACCTATTAACGCTCTCTGCCCCAAAAGACCTCATTACTGACAGCTCCAGAATACATCCAAGAGGTGTTCATAGTACAAATGTTTTTACTTTGATGCTATGTTTACAGTTTGTCGACAAGAACTTTAAAATCAACATGTATTTGCAGAAGAGACATACTTGGAATATGGGGGAAGCATCTGATTAGATCAAACATTCTATGTAATAACTTTGAGCATCATTCTGCTCTATACTGAACACGATTCCTTTTAAATGTATAGACACGTATATGTGACCCACTAAAGACCAACTCCCACACTGCTGCCATTTAAAATCCTACCAATCCTTTAAAGCCCAGCTCAAATGCCACCTCGTCCATGAAGCACGGAGGCAGTACGGTAAAATGGAAATAGTCTTGGATGTGGAGTCAGGAGGACTCGACTTCAAATCTTGCTTCAATATTTACTAGGTGACCCTGGGCAAGTCACTTAACAACTCTCTCAGTCTCAATCTCTTCATCTCTAAAATGGAGATAATAATAGCAACTACTTCCTAGGATTGCTGTAAAGATCAACTGGGAACACAGGTTAAGAGCTCCACAAACCTGAAAGGGCTACAGAAATGCTTTGTTGTCGTCGTCGTTGGGTCATTTCAATCATGTCCAGTCCTTAATGACCCCATGTGGGGTGTTCTTGGCACAGATACTGGAGTAGTCTACCATTTCCTTCTCTAGATCATTTTACAAGACTGAGGAAAACCGAAGCAAAGAGGGCTAAGTGATTTTCCCAGGGTCACACAGCTAGAAAATGTGAGGCCAGATTTGAACTCCGGAAGAGGACAGTCTTCCTCACTCAAGGTCCAGCGCTCTACTCACAAGGTCACCAGCTGCCCCGCCGAAATGCTAGCTATTATTATCAATGATACCCCTCTATCAGAACTTATCTTCCATTCCTCAGATTTCACAAACCACTTTGTTTGAATCTTTTTATCCCCTTAGGCTCTACTATGCATTACAATTGTTTATTCTCACCTCTCTTTTACACAGCAAGAAAGAAGTCTTAGTTTGTGTCTTGCACAGCACCAGGCTATTAAAGGTGGTTCATTTAAAAAAAAATTGCTAACTACAAACCCCTCTAGTTTGAAGAAATCTTAAGCTACTTCTCTACTGAATGATATGGTTTATTATGTCACCACTGGATCCATATTCTAAGGAAAGCTACAGCACAGTTATTTTTAGAACACAGAATGTCAGAGCTGGAAGGTCCCCCAGAGCTGACACGTCAAAGATGGGAGGAATCTGAGAAAATAGAATGTCAGATTTGAAAGTGACATTAGACACCACCTTACTCCTCTGGGGCAGGACTATAGATAGAATAGGAACTTAATAAATGCTTGATTGATCTATTCCACTTTCTGCTTATAGATCAGGAAAGAGGACTCAAAGAAAGGACATGACTTACCTAAGTGTACCCACCCATGAATATGAAATAGCTAGAGAGCAATAGAAATTCCAACAGGGATTGAGGGGTTATTACAATTGACTTTATAATTCATGAAGCTAACACCAATTTTTTAAGAAAGCAAATCTGTAGAAAAGGAGGAAGGAGTTTTAAGCCCTTAAAAAAGCACTGGCTGGAGACTTCTGGCAACTTTCCTCTCTATTCCAGTAAGCACAAATGATTGAGAAACATGTTTCAAGAATTCCTTTATTTATTTACTGGAAAGTTTGACACAAGTGCACTTAAACTGTGGAAAGTATTTGTATTGTGCTCTTTTAGATTCTAGGTAAAAATCACATACTTGAAAAGTAAATGAATGACTGAAAAGCACTTGAAAATTATTTTTCCCTTGAGTAAGGCATTATGGTCAATTCAATTCCACATAAATTTATGAAGCCCCTATTACCTGCAAGGCTCAGTGGTTTTACAGAATCATATAATGTCAAAGCTAAAAGAAACCTCAGATGGCTAATGCAGAAATATGTTTTCAATGACTTCATATGTATAACAGGTGATCTATTTCTTTTCTTCTCAATGGGGGGAGGGGTGAAAAGAGGGAGGGAATCTGGAACTGAAAACAAAATAAAATTGAATTTTAAAAAATAAAAAAAAAAGGTGATGATAAGTCCAAACCACATATTCCACAAAGGTAGAAACTTAGCCCTTGGGAGGGGAAGCAACCTAAATCAATAAAGTTTTTTTTGCTATTTTGTTTCAAGTTTGGTCACATAAGGAACTCTAATACTTATAGCTCAGATCATGATGCTAAACTAAAAGCAACATTTCCCAAGACAGGATTTCACTGTGAATCCCATCATAATACCACTGTGATTGAACAAAATACTGTAGTATAAATCAGAGTAAGAAAATGTAAAGCAAGTCTGAAAAGCTAAAAAATACTCAGGTTCCCTGAATGTTCAAACATAATACATACATGAAAATGTGTACATACATCATCTTTCAGACAAACGACAAACCTGAACAACTTGCTCAATCTAAAATAGCTCCACAGTTGCTGTATTTTAACAAGAACAAAGCAGAAGATGTGAAAACACAGAACACAAACTCTAACGCCTTCATTTTACAGGGTGAAGATACCAAAGCTATGACAAAAAGGTGATTTGCAGAAAGCTATCTTTGCTGACTTCGTGGCAGAGGGAGGAAATTCCCAGAAAGGAAATTCTTTACCAATGCAAATCAACCACCAATTTGCTACCATCTTCTTGAGAGCTGCCCAGGGTACTGAGAGGTAAATGGGGTCACAGAGTCGGTGTCAGGGCAAGATGCCTGCCTCTGAGGAGAGACTCTCCATCCATTCACTCCATCAGGTTGTCTATCCCATAGTCTCTTCATTATCACATTTTTTTTTTAATCTAGCACACTTGAGGGACTCACAACCTTCTCTATCTAGCTTGTCCCAGATCATGTTTCACATCCTGTCCAACTAGACATCAGGACATACCCCAGGGTGTGCACCCTGCCATTGACTCTGCCACCATGCACAGGCTCTATCTCTCCCTGTGTGTTGTATTCTTCCCCATGACCCTTTGGAATATAAGCTTCTACAAAATCAACAGTACTTCTATGCAGCAATAACAAAATCCAAGAGGAAATACACAGGGAAATCTCATCTTACTACCAAGTCATACTATTCAAGGCTTATATAAATAAAATTTGCAAAACATTCTTTTTTTGCGGGGGAGGGGGAGGAAAGAAATGACTTGCCCAGAGTCACACAGTTAGTGAGTGTTATGTGTCTGAGGTCAAATTTGAACTCGGGTCCTCCTGATTCCAGGGCTGGTGCTCTATCCACTGCACCACCTAGCTGCCCTGAGAAACTTTATTTTTTTTTAAGACGAACAACTTAAATAATTGGAGGGATATTCATTGCTCATGTTTGAGGCAGGTCAATATAACACGAATTAAGATACTACAAATTTAATTTACAAATTCAGTGTTATACCAAACTACCAAAAGGACAGTTTACAAAACTAGACAAAGAATATGTGATGAAACGAAAGGTTTAGAATCTCAAGGGAAATAATCAAAAAAGTAGGAACTAAGGGGGAATAGCATTTCCAAGCTTCAAATCATATTACAAAGCAGTAATCATCAAAAACACTTTGTATTGGTTAAATATAGAATAACACAATAATCCAGGGTTCAATAAATCCAAGAACAGATGTAAATTACTTGAGGAACAGAGTCCTATTTGACAAAAATGACTGAGAAAAGTAGGAAACGGTTTGACAGAAATTAGGTTCAAAGCAACATCTTAAGACACTGCATGTCCCAATAAACTCAAAATATTTATGCAAAATCACATCATAAAAAAAATTAGGTAAGAATTAAATCAAATATCTTTATAGTTATGGCTAGAAGGATTCTTAACCCAATAAGAGATAGAGATGATTTTGAAGGATAAAACATTATTTTAATTATATGAAATTGAAAACCTTTTGCATAAATAATAGCTAACATTTATATGCAACTTTAAAGTTTGCAAAGCACTTTATGTTATTTCACTTGATCCTAACAAACTGATTTGATATAAGCAGAACCAATTAAACTAGCATAAGAAATGTTATTTTGCACCAAATCTCTCTGATAAGGGATTAATCTCTAAATTACATATGGAACTAAGATAAATATATAAAATTAAGCCATTCCACAATAGATAAGTGGCCAAAGGACAAACAGTTCTCAAAAGAAAATGTTCAAACTATTACACACTACACATCAAAGAATTCTCTTGAGCATTAGGAGAAACATCAGTCAAAACAAAGAAAATCACAGCCAGCAATTTGCCAAAAACAACAAGATGGTGCGGCTGTGAACTGCTACAACCATTCTGGAAACTGGTTAAAATGACCAGACGCCCTTTGCTCCCAAGAAGAAGGTCAGCAATAAAAATAAAGCCCTTATTATATACTGTTGAAATCCTGATAATAATTACATCTAACATTACATAGTGGTAAAGTCTATAAATTAGTCCCAGTCGAGCAGTTCCATCAAAATCTTTGTCGTAGTAAAGAAGTGAACATAAAACAGATGTCCATCAGTGGGAGAAAGGATAAAGCTGTGATACAACAATCCAGAACAACTCATATAGTAAAGGAACCCTCTCTCTAACATATTTAACAAGTGATCTTCTGGACTTTGCTTGAATACCTCCAAAAGAAGAAGAGCCTGTGGGGCAGCTGGGTGACACAGTGGACAGAACTCTAGCCTTGGAGTCAGGAGGACCTGAATTCAAATCCAGTCTAAGACACTTGACATTTAGTAGCTGTGTGACCCTGGGCAAGTCACTTAACCCCGACTGCCTCACCAAAAAGCAAAAAAAAAAGAAGCAGCACCTGTTAGCTATCTTCTATAACATGTAACATTAGATTTTTTTTCAATGTTGATTGGTTTGCTGAATTGTTTTCTTTTTTTTTTTTAAGTATTTGTTATAAGGGATGATTGGAAGGAGAGAAGAGAAAGGATACAATGGGAAATACAAGTGATATAAAAACAAAAGATATCAATATATACATATACATGCATATGTAAATAAATGTAATAGGGGAAAAGTATAAAATCTTATACTTGGGTTTTTTAAAAGTCAACTTCAAAAATATAAGACAAGGGAGGTATTGCTAGATAGCAATTCCTCTGAAAAACATACAAGGATAAGTGTAGGTCAAGGGTGTGATATGGTAGTCACTAAAGCAATCTTGAGTTACATTATGAAAAACTTAGTGTTCAGGCCTAGAAAGGTGATCCGTTCTACTCTGCTCCAATGACATCTGAAATATTTTACCTAGTCTAGGTACCACATTTTGACAAGGACATTGATAAATCAGAAAACACCCGAAGGAGAGCAACCAGAATACTGAAAGGTCTTGGGAACATGCAATATAAAGACTAGTTGATGGAACTAGGGATGTTTAAGCTCAAGAGATAACTTAGAGAAGATGTAACAGCTATCTTCAATTATATTAAGGGTTATAAAGAAGGAACAGGAATTTAACAAAGTCTATGTAGAGTGAGGTATGAGGGGTAGAAATCACAAAGAAGCAAATTTAGGCCTACTGTAAAGAAAAACTTTCAGACCTCAAACTGTATTACAAAGCAATAGTCATCAAAACCATTTGATGTTGGTTAAAAATAGAGAAGTAGCTCAATAGAACAGATTAAACAAGTAACTCTCATTGTTGTTGGGTCATTTTTCAGTATTATCCGACTGTGACCCCATTTGGAGTTTTCTTGGCAGAGATACTGGAGTGGTTTGCCATGTCCTTCTCCAGCTTATTTGACAGATGAGGACACTGAGGCAAACAGGGTTAAGTGACTTGCTCAAGGTCACACAGCTAATAAATGTCTGAGGATGGATTTGAACTCAGGGAGAAGTGTCTTCCTGACTCCAGGCCAGGCACTCTATCCAATGAGCTACCTATCTGCCCCAACAAGTAACCAAGTATTCCACAAACCAGAAAACATGGACTACTTAGAAAAGAATCCCTTATCTGAAACCAAGAATGTAATGGAATATTACTGTGCTGCAAGAAATCATGAATTATGATGAATATTATATCAAGTAATCACAATTCCACTCCATAAGAGCTATAAGGTCAACAAAAAAACTCAAACATTCTGACAGTAAGCCAATCAATTCTGCTTGTAGGTGATATAAGAAGGAAGCAAATGATAAATTAACCTATTATTACACTTTTTAAAAGTTATATTTTTTATGTATAACAACAAATCTGAAAATAATTCCTTAAGACAGAAACATAGATAATATTTTTGCTTTAGTACACAAGAAAACCAAAGCAATCAATCAAAAAGCATTCATTAAGTGTCTACTATGTGCCAGGCACTGCACTAGATACAGAGAAAAGAAAAACAGAAGTGTAACAATGCCTGCCCTCAAGAAGCTTAAAATCAAGCAAGGGTTGACAACATACATAGATAAGAGATAAGTTTATTTTTTAAAAAGTAGACACGTAATTTGTAGGGGAAGGCACTAGTAACTGAATAGATGAGAAAAAACTTCATGTAGAAGGTGGTATTTGCTATGAACATTGAAAACTTTAGAATACTAAGAGGCAAAGGAAGAAGGTATTTCCAGGTTCATAAAATCTAAAATACCTTTATCTTATCATAATCCATTGGCACTGCACCTTCCAAAACTAAACCCATTCTTTATCCACATTATCAATGACCTCTAATCCCCTGACCCTTCAGTTCTCTCCCAGGCCACCACTCCTGCACTAGCAAGGCTCCTTCTTTCCCCATCTTAAACCCTTGCTAAGCCAGATCAACTCTATACAGTCTTCTTCTCAAGTCCCTAGCCTCTTATCACACCAAGGATCTTATACCTTGACAAGCTGCAGTCTTGGTGGGATCTACGTGCTGCTGAATGAAGGTGGAGAAAATCACAAAGCCATGTTGACTGGGTCCACTACAAATTGTTACATAGCTTCAACTGAGCTCCCATTGCTGCAAAGCAATTCTTTTACACTTCCTTAATTAACTCATCCCACTTACCACAGTGGCTTTTCCAAACCTTTTCATTCTTCCTCAAATCTCTGACAGCTTCCCCAATTCCCCACCCTCTCGGCTAAGAACATTGCCTCACATTCCAATGAAAAAAAATGAGACCATTGGCTGAGAGCTCCCTCTTCTCCCTTCCTCCTCATCTCACATCACTCAGATCCCTTCTGCCACTATTTCCTCCTTCATCCATCTCACATGATGGGGTGTCCATTCTCCTTAACAAGACAAATCTCTCTACATGCACATGACTACACTCCATCCTATACTCTTCAGCAGATTACTTCCTCTCTCATCCTCATTTTTCACTAATCTTCAATCTCTCCCTATTTACTGGCTGCTTCCCTGATGCCTATAAACATGTCTTTGTCCCCCACCTCATAAAACCAATACTTGATCCATCTCTCTCTCTCCTGCCTTCTGTGGCTAAAACTACCCGAGAAGACTGTATTCAACAGGTGCCTCTATTTCCTCTCCTTTCACTCTCTTCTTAACTCTCTACCATCAGGCTTCCAACGTCATCACTCAACTGAAATTACCCTTTCCAAAGTAATCAGGGCAGCTAGGTGGCACAGTGGATACAGCACCGGCCCTGAAGTCAGGAGGACCTGAGTTCAAATCCGGCCACAGACCAAACACTTGACACTTGCTGGCTGTGTGACCTTGGGCAAGTCACTAATCCTCAATTGCCTAAATAAAAATAAAAAAATTAAGTAATCAGTAATCTTCTTGACCTCTCTGAAGTTTCTGACACTGGAGATCACTTTCTCCTCTTTGATACTCATTACTCTCTAGGTTTTCAGGACAGTACCCTATCCTGGTTCTCCTCCTACATATTTAACCATTCCTTCTCAGTCTCCTTTGATAGATCTTTATCCAGGTGACGTGTGTTAACCATGGTTGTCCCACAAGGTCTATCTCGCATACTCTCCCCTTTTCTCTGTATATCACTTCATGAATTTAATAATCATCTGGATGCTGATGACTCTCAAATCTACTTATCCAGTCATAACTTCTCTACTGACCTCTAGTCTTGCACATCTTGAATTGGATGTCCTGTAAACATTTTAAACTTGACATGACCAAAATTGAACTCATTACCCCTCCCCAAACTCTCCCTTCTTCCAAACTTCCCTATTACTGTTCAGGGCATCATCCCAGGCACCCAGACTCATAATCCAGGAGTCATCCTGGATTCCTCACTATCTCTCACCACCCCAGCCCCCATATCCAAGCCAATGCCAAGTCCTGCTGATTTCACCTTTGCAGCATCTCTCAGATATTCCCCTTTCTTTCCTCTGATACTGCCAACATCTTGTTATGAGCCCTCATCACCTCTTGCCTCAACTATTGCAATGGCTTTCTTGGGGCAAGGGGGGGTGGGGTGGTTCTGCCTGCCTCAAGTATCTCCCCACTGTAGTCCTTCCTCCACTCAGCTGTCAAGCTGTGCTTCCTAAAGCACAGATTGACCATGTCATTCCTCTTCTCAAAAACTACAGGCACTCTACCACTTCCAGACTCAAATATAAAATCTCCTGGTGTTAAAAGCCCTTCAAAACCTAGAGGTCCCTCCTACACACACCTTTCCAGTCTTCTTATACCTTATCTACCCCCTACCCCACGTATTCTGCAACCCAGTGACACTGACCTTGCTATTCCTCAAACATTTTATCTCCTGATTCCAGGCATTTTCTCTGGCTATCCCTGGTGTCCACAGCGTTCTCCCTCCTCATCTCCCACCTCCAGTCTTCCCTGGTTTTCTTCAAGTCCCAGCTAAAACCCCACCTACCACAGGAAACCTTTCCAGATCTCTCTTAATTCTAGTGCCTTCTCTTGGTTGATTATTTCCTTTTTATTCTATATATAGTTGGCTATATATATTCATTTGCATGTTGTCTCCCCAGTAGAATACGATTTTCTTCAGGGCAGGGGCTGTCTTTTGTCTTTCTTTATATTCCCAGTGCATAGCACAGTGTCTGGCACCTAATGGGCATTTAATAAATGTTTATTGATGGGTTTATTTCAGGAAAGGGAGACAGTCAGTTGTGTATGCAGCTTATCCAAAGTCTATTAAAACCAAGATTCAAATTTAGAAATCCCTAACTCTCAGACTCACTGTTTTCTGGGGTTTTTTTTAAAGTTTTTTTAAAATTTAGAACTTACGAAACACCAAATAAAATGAGCGTTTCCACATATATTGTAGAACAGGAGGGAATTATACCTAAAACTGTTCATCTCTATTATGCAGATCTTGCTTTTCAAGTATACACTTGATCTTAGCCTTGAGAGTTGAAGAAGAGTAAATTCAACATGCAACTTTCAAAGCTGTCCTACTTGCCTGTGATTCTATCTCCATCCATACATATAGACTGTCTGGATCAGGTGGTTTTGGAGTTCAAAGGATATGTGTTCTCTATGGAACAAGTTAAGGACTGCCTTCGAAGTGGTGAGGACTGTGATACACACTGCAAGAGATCCACAAAGAAGCAAAAGACACAATCTGAGGCTGAAGAAACCTAAAATCCAGTTGTGGAGACAAGACTCTTCCTCATACCCCGTGACAATAATAGAACCTTAAAAGATTCTAGAAAACATCTAGCCAATCTTTCAGTGTCCAGGGCAACTTCTTTCAAACTATAATCTGCAGAACCTCTTAAGATCTGTATTGACAGGGGAGATTACTCATTCGTAATCCCTTACAGAAATAAAACCATAGGAACAGAAAAATAAACAAAAAACAAAAAAGAAACCACATAGTTTTATAAAAACCATTCATTGTGTTGATGAGAAAATTAAGACCCAGGAAAGAAAGGTGGCTTTTCCCAAGGTTATCCAACTCTATAGAACTAGAAAGCAAAATTCAAGTTACACATGTTCATTCTCAAGGTTATACATCCACTGACTTCATAACAAGACCAGCCCTCTGTGGTGATTTATAGTCACATATCCCAAATCTGCTGTCACGGTCAACAACACAAGAATACCAAAATTTACATTTAAAAAAAGACTGTAGGGGGGAAAAAATCTAATAACTAAATGTACATTTACATGGTAATGAATGAATACATCAACAATAATTTTCATTATTTAAAAAAAAAAGATGATCTCAATCCTTTCAAACTTCTTATGAAACAAAATATTTCTTACGATCAGAGGGCAGATATTGAGTCTGAAATAATTCCTAGTACTAAATTAGTTAATTCCATTATTATTATTCTGTAAAGTGTTTCTCTTTAGCTTAACTGTTTTTGGAAAAGATCAAAGACTCAACTCTGAAATCTCATCAGTAGTCCCTTTCTCAGGGTTTGTAAGACTTGATCTTCATTATAATGACATACACCTTTAAATAATTTCAATTCATATAAAAATGTATTTCAAGAAAAGGAGCAAATTATAAAACATCTTTTAAACCTTGCATAGCTCTGAAGCCACACAATCCACATTTGGATCAAACTCTCTTTTCAACATTTTACAGGTATTTTTGTCTTGATTCTTATTTAATCTCTGATATATCCTTTATCATATACAGAAAATAAAGATCTGTAAATTCAGGTACCCAAATGAGTTCTTTAGAAACCACTGTCCATCATGAAATTTGACTATTCAGCTCCATAAAGTTTAAATTATGGGAGAGATAATTAAGTAAAATAAATCATATTATAAATATTTACAACTTCTTATGTTGATAGTTAACATGTTGAAATGGATGTCCTCATTTGCATAAACTCACTTTATATGTCAAAAAATTAAATAATGCTACATTTTACTACTACACTTTACCAACTACACTTAATATCCTTATCTTAAATTTCTGTTATTTTGCTAGCTAGCACACACCATACATGCATATAAATTCCTCATGCCCACTTAAAATCTGAACCACCTAAAATCATCATGGCTTTTCACCATTTTTCACAGCTGTCTCAAGACACCCGGAGCAAGCCTTGAGTCAAAAAGCAGCAATGCTGAGCAAGGGGAGATATCTTATACCGTATACCAAGATAAAGTCAAAATGAGTACACAAGTTAGACATAAAGAGTGAAACTATAAGCAAAACAGAACAGCAAAGAACAGTTTACCTTTCAGCTCTATAGCAAACAGAAGAATTTATGACCAAACAAAAGATAGAGAACATCACAAAATGCAAAATGGATAATTTTGCTTACATTAAATTTAGAAGTTTTTGTGCAAAGCCAATGCAACCAAGATTAGAAGGGAAGTAGAAAGCTGGGAAACAATTTTTACATCAGTGTCTCTGATAAAGGCCTCATTTCTAAAATATATAGAGAACTGAGTCAAATCTATAAGAATACAAGTCATTCCCCAATTGATAAATGGTCAAAGAATATGAACAGGCAGTTTTCAAAGGAATCTATAGGATCTATAGTCATATGAAAAAATACTCTAAATAACTATTATTTAGAGAAATGCAAATCAAAACAACTCTGAGGTACCATATCACACCTACCAGATTGGCTAACATGACAAAACAGGACAATGATAAATGTTGGAGAAGATGTGGGAAAATTGGAACACTAATGCATTGTTGGTGGAGTTATGAACTGACCCAACCATTCTGGAGAACAATTTGAAACTATGCCCGAAAGGCTATAAAACTGTGCATACCCTTTGACCCAGCAATACCACTTCTAGGTCTGCATCCCAAAGAGATTATACAAATGGGAAAAGGACCCACATGTACAAAAGTATTTATAGCAGCTCTTTTTGTGGTGGCCAAGAAATGGAAATGGAAGGGATGCCCATCAATTGGGGAATGGCTGAACAAGTTGTGGTATATGAATGTAATGGAATACTATTGTGCTATAAGAAATGATGAGCAGGTGGACTTCAGAAAAACCTGGAAAGACTTGAATGAACTGATGCTGAGTGAAGTGAACAGAATCAGGAGAACATTATACACAGTAACAGCAACATTGTGCAATGACCAACTTTGATGGACTTAATTCTTCTCAGCAATACAAGGATCTAAGACAATTCCAAAAGACTCATGATGGAAAAAGCTATCCAGGGGGCAGCTAGGTGGTGCAGTGGATAGAGCACTGGCCCTGAAGTCAGGAGGACCTGAGTTCAAATACGGCCTCAGACCAAACACTTGACACTTACAAGCTGTGTGACCCTGGGCAAGTCACTTAACCCCAATTGCCTAAAAGTTAAAAAAGAAAAAGAAAAAGAAAAAGCTATCCACAGTCAGAGAAAGAACTATGGAGTCTGAATGCAGATCAAAGTAGATTATTTCCTCTTTTTTTTTGTCTGTTTCTTCTTTCTCACAGTTTTTCCCTTTGGTTCTAATTTTTCTTTACAACATGACTAATGTAGAAATATGTTTAATATGACTGTACATGTATAGCCTATATCAGATTGCACGTCATCTTGGGGAAGGGAGGCCAAAGGGAGGATGACAAAATTTACAGCTGAAAACTAAAACAAATAAAAAATTAAATTAAAAATAAAATAAAATGAAGGGGTAAGACTAAGTGATCCTTTCAAGCTTTAAATCTTGAGTTTTTGAACTCTCAGTAATCTCTCAAGATTCATTCATTGTGCAATTTTTAAGTACCTATCATGTGTATGAGGAGACAGAAAGGTAGCCCATAGAGTTTCCTGAACAAAGTACTTTATAAACCCTGAATTGTCCTAGAAACATGAGCTGGTATTATTCTTTAGACCATTACGGCTAAATGAATGTGTAAAGGGTAAACCTATCTGGTCTTTAATTGAGAGTTACTTATCTTTGATGCTGCTCTCAGAAATAATTGCTTTCTCCAAGATCAGAGAGAAAAAAAACTAGATCCATGTCAGTATATGATAGTCAGCTATAGAAGAGATGTAGTCTTCACCTTTGAATACCAAGCTCTCATTCATTTCACTCCTTCCTTATACAACATCCCTTTTACCAGGCAGTCCAACTCACTTTTACTGCTTGACCAGAGTCATTGCCTGTTCAGCTCAGGTGTAAATTTAAGCAATCAAATAGTCTGAGATCCAGCACAGGTTTCTTTTCATTGCTTTTAAGTTCACTGGTACTCCCACAAAAAGCTAGCCTACTGAGGAAACTCACCAAAGTTAACATAAGTAATGCATTTGCTAATGTACTCATAAAACTCCTATTCTCATGGTAAAAGATGACTGTAGTTCACAGATATATCCACTTTTTTCTGAAGTTCCTAAAGGATCACAAGCACTGACAAGAGAAAGAGAGGCAGCGTGATATACTCGAAAGTGCTGAAGACACAGCTAAAAGTAAAATAAAATTCTTACCCTATATACCTATTAGCTATATGATCTTAGGCTAGTCACTAGGCTTTCAAGTCTCAGTTTCCTCATCTTTAAAATGGAGACAGTACTCCTAGTACTATATACTTCAGAGGCACCACAGAAAAGTGAATACTGTGTTTTTCACATTTTGTCAAAATCAGTCATTATTGGAATTAGTGAATACTGGATTGATTTTTCTGGGAACATCACAATTTGTTGGTACTTTAAATGTGTGATATAAAACAGAAACATGAAAGAATAAGAGTCCTGGACTAGGGACTCAGGAGAACTAGTGAGAATTATGTTAGAAACTAGATGTCAGAATGATGCTAAGAGTGAAGATAGAAAGAATCACGTCCTACTTTTCACAAGAAGGAAAAAAATTCTATCAGTTCAAGAACATATTAGGTATATCGCACACAAAATCAAACAAACCTAGCAACACAGTGTTCAACAAACCCAAAGACTCCAGGAACTGAAGGTCCCAGTATTTTGATTTACTGGTAAAACTGAGAAAACTAGAATAGTCTAGCAGAAATGAGGTGCAGACTAGCAACTCACACCATATACCAATATAAGCAGCAAATTGATAATGACTTAAGACATAACAGGTGGTTGGATATTGTGTTTTGTGCTCAAAGAGGATCATCACTATGTTGGGGTAAAGGTACAGTGTATCTGACTGTGGCTGACAGAACAATAAGAGCTCAGACAGCTCTACCACAGGTCAAGCACAAACAGTTCCACGTGCTCATATGGAATATCACAAACAAAGAGAGGATGAAAGAAGAAATTACTTTTCAGGAACTTTTGAATAGGGAACAGTTCATAACCAAACAAGGAACAAAGAAGATCATAAAGGATACAAAGTGGACAATTTTGGTTAGATAAAATTACAAGTTTTTTCAACAAACAAAACCAATGCAGCAAACCTAAAAAGGTAAATAATTAACTAGGAAGGGGCAGCTAGGTGGCACAGTGGATAGAGCTCCAGCCTTAGAGTCAGAGGACCTGAGTTCAAATCTGGCCTCACACACTTGACACTGGCTGTGTGACTCTGAGCAAATCACTTAACCCCGATTGCCTCACCAAAAACAAAAAAACAAAACAAAAATTATAATTAACTAGGAAAAGATTTTTGCAGCAAGTTTCTCTAATACAGGCATCATTTCCAAGATACATAAGGAAAGTAATCTTACAGGAAGGCAACAGCAGCTGGGTGAAGAAAGAAAGATCTCCTGCAAAAGGTAAGATTTGAACTAAATCTTGAAGCAGACTTAAGGAAAATAAACGGTGTGGCTGAAGAGGAAGAGATTCCAGGGTCAGGAATTTATAAGAACAAGAGTCATTCTCCAGTAGACAAATGGCCAAAGGGTATTAACAGGAATTTTTCAAAGGAAGAAATCCAAGCTATAGAATAGTTACTGGCAGAGGTGGGGCTACTACTTAGAACTAAAACAATCTGATCCTGTGTTCTCCTATTCCACTTTATCCATAAGAGGGAAAATCATCAACATCCATTTACAAAGAAGGTACCTCCCAAGAAGGCAAGAAACTTCTATGGTAATTCAAAGAGTACAAAAAACATCACACACATTATTCTCAGGACTCCCACTGGCATTATTAGGTCACTCAAAGAGAAAACAGATGTATCTCCAAAAATAGAGGAGCCTTTATCCCAAAGACTACAAATTCAAGATGATAAAGGCTAACAGAGCTACCTAATAGATCTTATAGGGTCCTTGGCTTGATTTCCAGATCTATATATCCAGGCTGTCATTCAACAGGCATTTACCAAATCTTCTCTAAATGCCAGGTACTGTGCTATCAATAAAGGATGCAAAGACAGGAAAAAGTAGTCCCTACCCTCACATTCTAATAGGACATGAAGATAACTGAGTACATGATATAGAAACAATACAGGCAAGGTAATCTCAGAAAGGAAGGCAATAGCAACTGGGTGGAGAGGGAAAGATATCCTGCAGAAAGTGACATTTGAATATACAGAGAACTGAGTCAAATTTATAAGAATACAAGTCATTCCCCAACTGATAAATGGTCAAAGGATATGAACAGGCAGTTTTCAGAGGAAGAAATTGAGGCTATCTCTAGTCATATGAAAAAAATGCTCTAAATCACTATTAATTAGAGAAATGGAAATCAAAACAACTCTGAGGGATGCCCATCAATTGGGGAATGGCTGAGCAAGTTGTGGTATATGAATGTAATGGAATACTATTGTGCTATAAGAAACAATGAACAGGCTGACTTCAGAAAAACCTGGAAAGACTTGTATGGTCTGATGCTGACTGAAGTGAGCAGAACCGAGAGAATGTTGTACACAATAACAGCCATGTTGTGTTGTGAGGGACTGTCTGATGTTGGCAGCTGCCAGTTGGGTGCTGTGGCATGGGTAAGGTAAGATCTGGGTATTTTGGAAGTCGAGGCAGGGACTGTGGTAGGCAGAGTCGTGTGTACTGGGATGGGCTGGATTCGGAGAAGCCATGAGGCAATTGGGCAATGCTATGAGATAAGCTGGGTGCAAGGAAGTAGCCGAGCCTGAACTCCTGAGGCAAGGGGTGGTGCCACGTGGGAGTGGGATGGCAGAGGACTGAGTTCCCTCTGCTTAGTCCCCTCCCTATATGCAACGTCATCCCCAGATGCCTCTTGTGACCTTCCTGACCTTGTGCAGCACTGACCCAGTCCCCTCCTGAGTCTGACTTCCTAGGTCACGTACTCTTGTCTATGCGTCAATCCCAGATGCCTCCTTCCTGTATCCAATCCTGGCCTCCTACGTCACTCCCTCCCCCTTGGTGTGCTAAACTCAGACAGCCCCTTCCGGTATCTGACCCTACAATCATTGGCTAGTAGCGGGCTGGGGAGGAGGGGCTAAGTAGGTACTTAGGAACAAGCGTGGTCAGAACACACGTGCGCGCTCCCCTGGCTCCTGCTCTGTTGCTCTGGCCTTGCTGCTTGGGCTTGCTATGATGGTTTGCTGTGTTGGCCTCTGAATAAAACTCTGGTGTTGGTGCCTTCCGATGGCTTGTCTCTGTGTGGCGATCCGGCTGAGGACCGAAGACCCGGGAATGGGTAAGACTCTGGCGGTGCTCTTCTCATAGGAGAAGTGGGTACTGGCGCACGACTGGCAGAGGGTCAGCGTGCGGCCCATATATTGTGTGATGACTAATATTGATAAACTTAACCCTTCCCAGCAATACAAGGATCTAAGACATCTCGAGAGGCCTTGTGATGGAAAATGCTATCCACATCCAAAGAAAGAACTATGGAAGTTGAATTGCTATTTTTTTTCTCTTCTATTGAGTTTTGTTTCTTCTTTCTGATGGTTCCTCCTACTGGTTTTAATTTTTACTTACAACATCACTAATGTGAAAATATATTTAATATGAATGTAAATGTATAGCCTATATCAGATTGTGCGCTGTTTTGGGGAGGGTGGTGGGCAGGAAGGGGGAGAAAAATTTTAAATTCAAAAGCATATGGAAGTCATTATTGATAAATCAAAATAAATTAATTTAAAAAATAGCAAAAAAAAAAAAAACTCTGAGGTACCACATCACACCTACCAGATTGGCTAACATGACAAAACAGGAAAATGATAAATATTGGAGAAGATGTGGGAAAATTAGAATACTAATGCATTGTTGGTGGAGTTGTGAAATGATCCAACCATTCTGGAGAGCAATTTGGGGCTATACACAAAGGGCTATAAAACTCTGCATACCCTTTGACCCAGCAATACTACTTCTAGGTCTGTATCCCAAAGAGATCATACAAATGGGAAAAGGACCCACATGTACAAAAATATTTACAGCAGCTCTTTTTGTGGTGGCCAAGAATTGGAAATTGAGGGGATGCCCATCAGCTGGGGAATGGCTGAACAAGTTGTGGTATATCAATGTAATAGAATATTATTGTTCCATGAAAAATGATGAGCAAGTGGACTTCAGAAAAACCTTGAAAAACTTGAATGAACTGATGCTGAGTGAAGTGAGCAGAACCAGGAGAACATTGTACACAGTAACAGCCACAATGTATGATGACTAACTTTGATAGATTTATCTCTTCTTAGCAATGCAAGAATCTAAGACAACTGCAAAGGACTCATGTTGGAAAAGGATATCCACATTCAGAAAGAGAACTATGGAGTCTGAATGCAGATTGAAGCATATTATCTGCTCTCTCTCTTATTTTTTCCTTTTTTCATTTGTTTTTTCTCATGGTTTCTCCCATTGGTTCTAATTCTTTACAACATGACTAATGTGAAAATAGGTTCAACATGAATGTAAATGTAGAACCTGTATCAAACTGCATGCCATCTTGGGGTGGGGGGAGGGGAGAAATGGGGAGAATTCAAAATCTTATGGAAGTGAATGTTGAAAACTAAAAATAAATTTAAAAAAAAGAAAGTGGAATTTCAGCTGAATCTTTTTTTAATTGAATTATTTTTTTAAATGTTTTCTTCTTCATCTTCCAATTACATGTAAAAATAATGAGTTCCAAATTCTTTCCCTCCTTCCCTACCCTCATTCAGAAGGCAAGCAATTTGATATAGTTATACATGCTCAATCATGCAAAACATATTTCCATATCAGTCATGTTGTGAAAGAAGACACCCTCCCCCCCCAAAAAAATAAGAAAAAAATAAGGTGAAAAATAGTGTGCTTCATTCTGCATTCAAACTCCATCAGTTCTTTCTCTGAATGTGGATAGCATTTTTCATCATGAGTCCTTCAGAACTGTCTTGGCTTTGAATTGCTGAGAATAGCTAAGTCATTCACAGGTGATCATCAGACAACAGAGTTGTTACTGTGTACAATGTTCTCCTGTTTCTGCTCAATTCACTTTGCATCAGTTTGTGTTAAGTCTTTCAGATTTTTCTGAAATCATCCTGGATTTCAGCTGAATCTTGAAAAAATCAAGGGAAACTAAAGTGGAGGTAGGGTGAGAGAGCATTCCAGGAACAGGAGATACAGTGTCATGTCTGAGAAAGAACAAGTAGGCTAGTGGTTGGATCATAAAGTACAAGGAAGGAAAGGAATAAAATGTAACAAGATTAGAAATGAATTTTAGGTCAAGGGGC
This sequence comes from Vombatus ursinus, assembly GCF_900497805.2. NCBI lineage: Eukaryota > Metazoa > Chordata > Mammalia > Diprotodontia > Vombatidae > Vombatus > Vombatus ursinus. The sequence goes on from NW_020949696.1 coordinate 1,871,294, forward strand.
AGAATACCTAGTTCACACAAAGCCACTCCAGCAAAAATATAAAATTTTTGCTAAATAACTAAATGACTAAATAACAATCAAGAAATCAAATGAAAAGTGTCCATAAATAACTTCTTCCACCCCAAAACTGAGTCAAGAATCAACAGGAAGCCCACAAGCAATAGAAAAGGGAATACCAGGAAAGTCAGCTTCCACTCTGAGGTGGACCAGAGACCAACCAGAGACTGCAAGGTTCTATATGAAGATACAGCAAGAGTAGAGGGTTCTCCCACACAACCACTGCAGTGGCCTTAGAAGTTACCAAAAGCAAAAGTTGTGACTGCTGGGGAGCAGTGCTCAGCCCAAGTGCTAAACCATTACAAAGGGACTGCCATCTACATCTGAAGCAAAATTATAGATATTTTTAAGTACTGAAGATGTCTTATTCCAAGGCTAGAAGTTCTGTAAGACTCACTACAAAAGATTAGTCTACGGACTACCAGTAGGCCACAATTTACCTGAAAAGCTGGAATATTCACTCAATATTAACAATATTTACCCAAACCTTCTGATCTACATTGGCTGACTAGAGTACTATCTCTACTTGTTCTCATTCTGGTTAATTACAAAAGTAATACAGAAAAATTTGACTGCTTATTTTATTGTCCACATTATGCCCCCCTCCATCTTTCTTGGTGCCAAAAACTTTTGTCCTCAATGCCTTGGATGGTCTTGCTTCTTCTGGCTTGAATCTTTCTTGTGTCTACTCTCAGAAGGGATTTCAAGATCATATGAAAAAATGTATATAAAAGCCTCATATAAATGCAAGACATCAGCATTACCATGATCATCTGGTCGAACCTTCCTTTCACAGATGGGGAAACTGAGGCCTAGAGAGAAGTGGCTGATCCAAAGTCACACAGCTACTTCTAGAGCTATATCCCAAAGAGATCACACAAATGGGAAAAGGACCCAAATGTACAAAAATATTTACAGCAGCTCTTTTTGTGGTGGCCAAGACCTGGAAATTGAGGGGGTGCCCATCAATTGGGGAACGGCTGAACAAGTTGTGGTATAGGAATGTAATGGAATACTATTGTGCCATAAGAAATGATGAACAGGCTGACTTCAGAAAAACGTGGAAAGACTTGTATGGTCTGATGCTGAGTGAAGTGAGCAGAACCAGGAGAGCGTTGTACACAGTAACAGCCACATTGTGCAATGACTAATATTGATAAACTTAACCCTTCTCAGCAATACAAGGATCTAAGACACCTCCAGAGGCCTCACGATGGAAAATGCTATCCACATCCAAAGAAAGAACTATGGAGTTTGAATGCAGATCGAAGCATACTATTTGCTCTTTTTTTCTTCTGTTGTGTTTTGTTTACTCTTTCTGGTGGTTCCTCCTATTGGTTTTAATTCTTCCTTACAACATGACTAATGTGAAAATATGTTTAATAGGAATGTAGAGCCTATATCAGATTGCGTGCCATCTTGAAGAGGGAGGTGGGGAGGGAAGGGGAGAAAAATTTAAAACTCAAAAGCTTATGGAAGTGATTGTTGATAAACCAATATAACTTAATTTACAAAAATTTAAAGAATACAAAGTCACACAGCTAGCTGGTGACAAGGCTGGGACCAGGAGGCAAATCTCTGAAAATTCTAAACTAGTGCTTTACTCAGAGCACTGTTTGAAAGACTCATACTCTCGTGTATTTGTTAAGTATACATTAACAGTGACACCAACAAACTAGACACTGTCAAGAAGACAGAAACCAAGATACTGAAGGTATATAAACACTGCTATCTGAGGAACAACTGAAAGAACTGGGGATGTTTTAGCCTGGGGAAGAAAGGACTCTGAGGAGCCTTAACAACAGAAAGTTTTGTTTTTGTTTTAATACTAAAAGAATTAGACTGTTATTAGCTCTTTTTGTTAGCTCTTCAAGGAAAAGAATTATAGCTTTTCATTTGAAGGTCTTTCCTGTAGCAAAAGTAGCCAAATATTCATCTTGCCCGAATAAATTTACGTATGGTGCTAGCCACAAATTTTGGAATGAAAAATCTAGAGTACTTTCCAACCTCACGTCACCATGTAGTGATAAAAACTTCCAAATATAGTAGTAAATACAAACTGCAATACATTCTTAAAAGGTTACCTAATAATGTGGACACACTAAACATCATACTTCTTACTCACCAGCAAGGCAAAACACTAGAATACTACAATAATATAATAAATTCAATATTTCCTGTTAGTCTGACAGTACACAGCAGGAGGCCTTCGAAAAACACCCAAGACACTTCTCAACTGGAATACTGCAGTAATCTATTATCTCCCAGGCCCCAGTCACTAGTCAATCCATTCCACAGAGGCTTCCAGGTTCATCTCTGCTCTAAAACCTGGCTCTTATCTGGTGCTTAGGGGAGTAGAAAGAATGCTAGATTTGGAATCAAAGGATTTGGGTTGAAATCCTATGTCTGCCATTCATTACCTGGCATGACTTTCAACAAATAAATCCTACAATTTAATGCAGAATTTATCATCTGTTGTACAAATCACAATAAATTCTACAATTTGTTTCTTCATCTACAAAAGGCAGGTCTTGGGTGGGGTGTAAGGTATAAGAAGACAGAAGGCAGGGGTGGGGGATGGCTAGGTTATGAAAGGCTTTGAGTACCAAAAGGAGAATTTTGCATTTAACCCTGGAGGTAACAGGGAGCTGTTGGAATTTATTGAGCAGATGGGTAACATGGTCAAACCTGCTTCTTAGAAAAACTGCTCTGACCAACAAGAGGAAAACGGACTGGAGTTGGGACAGCCTTATGCAGTTAAACCAGACTATTCTCTGTACTGGGAATCCTTTTTCTGATTATGTGATTTGATTCACACTACGCTCAGGCCACCCCTTCCATCTGTCAGTGGTTGATACTCCAAACCCATCTCTCCTCCAAGAAACCTTGCCCAAAGCTTCCAATCAGAATCACGTTGTTGCCTGGTCTTATCTCCACAACTAGACTGCAAGCTCCTTAAAACTCTACCTTATTTATCTTTATGTCATCATCAACCTCAAGGATACAATGTTCAGCTTTACATACACCAAAAATGGCTGAATGAATATTTTATGTTATTTGGCATAAAAAATGATTTATCAGAAACATAAGTATACTGCTAGGATTTAAAACATAAACTGTCACAAAAAGTAACTAAACTAAGAGAAGGAAAGTGAGAAAGAAGCACAAAGAAATAATGGCAGCTTTGAATGCTACTAGAAAGGTTGAACTTAAAAAGATAAGCAAGCCACATATAATAAAGAGCTGAAGTTTCATGTACAATACTCTTTTTCTGTATGTACATAGAAAGTCCATTTTGACATTTATAAAATTCATGATTTTTTTTTAAATTAGGAGGAAAAAAAGCATTACTAAACTGCAAACCCTTTGACCCAGTAATACTACTACTAAGTTTATAACCCCAAAGAAATCAACAAGAACAATGTGTACAAAAACATTAAGGTGACACATGACAATCTAAAAAAAAAACAATAATGGGGAACAGAATTGTAAAAGACAGAGTCTACCACTGCCTAAGGCAGTTAAGTGACACCATGGACAGAAAGCTAATCCTGGTGTTAGGAAGACCTAAGGTCAAATCTTGCCTCTAAATACTTCCTAAACCTATTATCTTGGGCAAGTCACTTAACATCTGCCTACCTCAGCTTCCTCATCTGTAAAATGGTGATAATGATAGAACCGATCTCATAAATCTTAACATGCTACATAAATGTTTGTTATTATTATTTAACATCACTTTGCAAAACCTTGTCTGCTCTCTACTAATACTTCAAAAATGCTCTTACTGCATGTGCAGATGACTCTCAAACATTCTGTATAGATGAGAAAGTGAGCATATAGTCAGTAGTTACTGATGTTCTCTTTGGTCATCTTTCTGGGCAGTATTAATAAAGGTCTGAGGTATTTTCTACATTTTTGGTATCTTCACCTCCTTCAGATACTTTATATATCGGCCCCTTAACCACCCTTACAAACATATCACCCTCCAGCACAGATTGCTTCTTTATATACTTGGTTCAATCCAGTTGTTTTTCCCATTTTTATTCTCTTTAGATCTAGTACAGTGGCCAACTTGAAGATTACATGTGGAAAGAGAGGTCTAGATGTTCCTGTTTGTAACTGACATTGTGCTGATTGCATCAAGTCCCAGAACATCACAGAGCAACCTAGAAGAGATCTGTAATCCCTTGAACAAGTTTGGGCTGTCCATCCACACAAAAAACACCAAATGGATGATGAATGACTACTGCCCAGATTTTGACATACATTTGGATGCAGGTTCATTGAGGAGAATTAAATTTCTACAAGTGCAAGAAGATGAAAGGAATTTGAAAGGAAGAAGTCTAAAACAAGGAAGTTTGTTCCAGAGGATATAATGGGAAAGGCCAGAGATGGGTAGGGGTTAATGAGAAATCAGGAAACATAGGTTGGGTTTATTTCTTTATTTTCTTTTCTTTTTTTTTGGCCAGCTTAGGAGGGTGAGAATTGGGGGGGGAGGGGAGAATAAAGAATGGAATGGCTTCTGAGGCATTTGAATCATAGGGATTAGAAAGTAGGAATTTGCTAGCCACAGGAGAGGTAAGTACCACCATTTGACTGGGCTTCCAGCCCTCCCCTGAGAAGGGTATCATTTCTCTCTCTGAAGCACTAGGTTAAAAAGGATCAAATTAGGCATTTGTGTCTGTACATAAGTCATGTTCAGGTCTTGGGGACATGACTGAACTCAATCAGTGCCATTTCTTTTTCTTATCCCCAAATGGTAGGGGAGATGCATAAGCTATACATTAAAAATCAGATCAGATTTAAAAATCCAATCAGATTAAATCCAAATCAGGGTAAAAAAAATTATTTGTAATCTATATTATCAACTCAAAAAATCTTGCCATCAATTTCATGATGACTTTAAAAGGCTAAAAAGTGCTTGAGGGGGGAGGAGTGGTGCAGCTAAGTAGCACAGTGAATAGAGAACCAGCACTAGTCAGAAGGACCTGAGTTCAAATCTGGCCTCAGATACTTGACACTTACTAGCTGTGTGACCCCGAACAAGTCACTTAATGCCAATTGCCACAAAACAAAACACACAGAAAAAAAAAAAGTGCTCGGTTCCAGGGTAACCAGAATAAAGAAAATGAAGCATTATCTTTAAGAAACTGTAATAGAATAACAATATTCTGCCAATATCTAGTTTCTTAATTAAAATTTTCTTTGCAATTTCTTGATGTTCATAACATTCAGTTTAGAAACAGGCTAATACAAGTGAAGTAATGAGCAAAGACTCACAGTTAAGTTCCTAACTCAATTCACAAAAGCACAAAACCTTAGGAGTTGTAGCTGAAAGAGACCTCAGTGATATCTAGTCCAATTATCTCATTTTTACAACTGAAGAAACTAAAAATTAGAGAAGTAGTTCTGTGCACATACACAGTCAGTTAGTAGCAAAGCTAGAAACCAGGTCCCCTGGTATAGTGTAATTTCCTCAGTATCATGCTGCTTTTGCTAATAAATTTTACCCAAAAAAACTCCAACTAATTACAAGACCACTGGGTATAACAGAATTCTGCAATCTGCACTCAAGTATGAGATTCAGGACAATTTCCGATCACAAATTCAGAATATAACATGACACAATAAAAAACCAGCAGAATATAATGGGAAAAGAACCTGACTGGGAGTCAACAGGCCCAATTTCAAGTCCTAAATATACCACTTACTAACTATAGGAACTTGGGTAAAGCATTTAACCTAAGCTTCGGTTTCCTAACCTGTGAAATGGGGATGATAATTCTGGCACTCTTTCATTTACAATATCACAGGCAAGAAAACAGCTGTGTGTTAAACTGTGAAGTATCTTATAGAGTGTATCATATAAACACAAGCTATCATTATAAACATATTTTAGCTTTATTACTAAGTCTCACATGCTCTGCCACTTTGCCCTCTGGCCCCCTGGCAACTGCTATTGGCTGAGTTGTTGCGGACAGGAAGGACCAGTGGACTGGCTGGCCCCTGAGTTCCTGCAGCTGGGCTATCTCCTCTAATTAAAATCAGAATTCCTTAAGAGCAAGCACTGTCTTGCTTCCTTGTTGCTTTCCTTGTTGTTCAGTTGTTTTCTGTCATGTCCAACTCTTTGCGACCTCATTTGGGGCTTTTCTTGGCAAAGATGCTGGAGGGGTTTGCCATTTCCTTCTCCAGCTCATTTTACTGATGAGGAAACCAAGGCAGAAAGTGTTAAGTGACTTGCCCAGGGTGACACAGATAGTAAGTATCTGAGGCCAGATTTGAACTCAGAAGATGAGTCTTCCTGACTCCAGGCCTGGCACTCGATCCACTGTGCCACCTAGCTATCCTAGCTGCTTCTCTACTGTTATTTATTTAACCATTTAGCACAGTGCTTGGGAACATAGTAAGCCCTTAAATGCTTTTCCATCTCAATTAACATAAAAACAACAGGAATATAGTTAAATACTTTAATTTCATACTTGTTATCCATATGCCATAAAATCACTAAAAAAAAAAGCATCGGATTGTAATTAATATTTTCAGCATTAAAAGGTTTGCCTATCAGCTAAGAAAGAATTTGCCACATTCTCCAATTGTATTTTAACAAAAATGAAGGAGACCCTGAACTGGTAGTTGTTTTTTTCTGTGTATTTTTTCTATTTGAAACTCCAGATGGACCTTTGCCAATTTAACCCAATGACCTCTAACAGAGTCAGAAAATGTTAGAGTCTAGAGAGCCAAATCCCCACTTTTTTATATCTAACTAAACTGAAGCTGCATAGGGGCAGAGAGCCTTTGTCTCTGATTAATCAGGCAAGTGAACAGCAGAGCCAGAACTTCTGTACCTGTGACAAAACTCTCCAAAGCAAGGGGGGGGCGATGGGGACGGGACGACACAACTCTGTAATTTTAAACTAAAATCTGTCTCCTGATAACTTCCTCTCTAATCCAATTTTCCTCCAATGAACCAAGCAAAATAAATCTAAGCCCCTTTTGCACATACCAGGCCTTCCAATGTAAGTCAGAGAAGAGACTCACGGTATCACAGGGAATCTTCTCTTTTGTGTTCTGCTACGTACATGTATACAGAAACATTTCTGTTGGGGTGATTAGGTTCAGAACAAAAAAAAACAAAAATGTATATGAAAAAATACATATTTAAATCATACAGTGTTTGAAGGCAACAATCATGCCTCTCTAAGTTTGACTTCCTTCAAGCTAAACACCGCCTAGGACACCGGAAGCACTGAACCAATGCTTGTTGACTACTGACTAAACCTTTCTGGCTCCTTCAAGCAACGATACTAACCACAAACAGTGCTCGAGAGCTGACAAAGCTTTTTCTACTCAACAATCACTCATCCTAAATTCAGCCACAACTGGCTTTTTCCCAAACAAAAGAAGCCAACCTTCCACCACTTTGCTTTTGCAAAGTCTGGCTGATCCCCATACATGTAATGAATAGTCTCCCTCCTCATCTCCCCTTCCGGGAATCCCCTGATCACCATTCGAGGCTCAGCAAATGTCATCCACTCAGTCTCTACCGATCACCACTGAGAACCTTCTGTCCTCCCCTCTCTTAGTGCTTCCCCCACCCCAAAAAAGGATTACTTTGTATTGTCCCATCTGTGTTGTCTCCCCTCTCCTTGCTCCCCCTCAAAACATAAGTTGCTGGAGCATGAGCAGCAGTTTCATATCTGCCTCTGCAACCCCAGGTCCAACACCTGGCACATAGTAGGTGCTTATTAAGTGCTTACTGAATTAAGGTAGGTGAGAGGCACAGAGGAAAGAAGTCAGCTTCGGAGTCAGTATGACCAGAGGTTTCATGTCTTGTTTGATACACAATGACTAAGACTCCCGAGAAAGCCATTTAACCTTTCAGTACTCTAGGCACTAAGACTGCAAATTGCTCAATTGCTCGATAGACTACTTTGGCAAAGGTAGTTGCCTCATCTGGAGCTCCCTATAGCAATGAAATCATAGGCTGGATTCAAAAAATAAGGTAGGTAGTAGCTGAAGTAGGTAGTTCCTTTAAGCTCCAACTAAACTCCCATCTTTTACAGGAAGCCTTCCCCACCCCATCTTAATTTCAGTGCCTTCCCTCTGTTAATCATCTCCTATTTATCTTATATAAAGCTTGCTCTATAAAGACGTGAGGGCAGGGACATCTTTTGCCCCTTTCTGTATCCTCAATGCTTAGCACGGTGTCTGACACATAGTAGGAGTTTTAATAAATGTTTATTGAAGTAGTATCTCAATTTTACAAAGGCTCAGAGAAGTAAATGGATTTGTACAGGATTATATGGCTAGTAAGCAACAGTCAGAACTTGAACTCACATCTTCTGACCATAATCTGGTGCTCTTTCTACTAGAACCCTTTGTCTCCCTTGAACTAATCAACATGAAATGGTTTCTAGATCCTTTTATCACATCAGCTACCCTCTATGTACTCCAGCTTGTCAAGGTGAAAAGTACTGGTCAGAAGTGGACACTATACTCCATGTGAGGTCTGATCTCAGGACAGGGAACTATCATCTTCCTCAGCCTGGAAAGTAGATTTCTATACAATAAAAGAACTGGACTGCTTAAGGAACACTTTATATAAAGGTCTTCCCAGTCTTTTAAGCAGCTACATGGCACAGAAAGCTGGGCAGTCAGGAAGAACTGAGTTCAAATTCTACCTTAGACATTTACTAGCTATGTTACCCACTTCTCATCCTCCATTTCTTCAGCAAATAGCATGCACTTCACAGGGTGGTGATGAGGAACAAACGAGATGATATTTTTAAAGTCCTTTGAAAACCTTAATTTTGATGGTTAGTCATTTCCAGTCATGTCTGACTCTATTTGGGGTTTTCTTGGCAAAAATACTGCAGTGGTTCACCATTTCCTTCTCCAGACCATTTTACAGATAAGATAACTGAGGCACACAAAGTGAACTGACTTCCATGGACACACAACTAGTAAGCATCTGAAGCCATATTTGAACTCAGGTTTTCCTGACTCCAGGCCCAGCACTCTATCCACTGTGCCTAGCAAACCTTAAAACACTACAAAAATGCTGGCTATTTTTACAATGACTATTTTAGAGTGAGGAATTCTAAGGAAGTTAACTAAGTGAATACTAAGTTTAAACATTGATTTAACATAACTGAACGGTTACTAGTTCTTTGAATTATGAACTTCCCAAAACCTATTTCTTTAAGAAACAGGGGTTAAAGGGGCAGCTAGGTGGCAGAGTGTATAAAGCACCGGCCCTGGAGTCAGGAGGACCTGAGTTCAAATTCAGCCTCAGACACATAACACTTACTAGCTGTGTGACCCTGGGCAAGTCACTCAACCTCACTGCCTAACAAAAACAAACAAACAAAAAAAAAAGAAATAGGGGTTAGAGTGATTGTACTGTATAATAGAAAAAAGGTTTCAAAATGGCAGAATCCATCCAAATAAACTAGTCTCTGTTTTTCATTACTGCCTCTGACCAGCAGGTTATCATCTAAGATAGTCATACATTAGTATAGTCACAACTATAAAGCCAGTGGATTTTAATCACACAAGCAAGCTTTTATTAAGCACCTAAAAACCAGGCACTGTGCTAGGCAGGGGGTTACAAATATGAACTCCTTATTCTCAAGGAGTTTACATATTATCAAGGAAAAACATCTAGATGTACATATGTAAGTATATACAGAATAAATACAAGGTGATTAAAATATAAGGTAGTCAGTAGGGAGTAAGGACACTAGTAACTAGGGAGGATAAGATAGGCTTAGGTGAGGAGGGAGTGAATTTTAGGCATGAGGGACAGATAGTGTGCCATATTTCAGGAATAGAGAGAAAGCCACTTTGACCCAAAGGGAGAAAATGTAGAAAAGCTGCTGAGGTCAAGTTGAGATCAAGGCTTTAAAAGCCAGAAGAGTTTATATCTGTTTATATTTCCAGAGGAAATAGGGAGCCATTGACGTTTACTGAGTGGAAGGGTTGTTGACAAAGTCAAATCTGCACTTATGGAAAATCACTTTGGTAGCTATGTGGAAGGAAAAGGGAGAGACTTGGGGCAGGGAGGTAAATTAGGAAGTCACTGAAAACAGAAAGGCAGGAGGTTATAGGACAGAAGTCAGGTGGTAGCTGAGTACAGAGAAACGGACCAATGCAAGAGCAATGGAGGTAGAACAGAAAGGTATGACAACTAAGTGAATAAATAGGTGGGATGACTGGTTACAAGCCTGGGACACTGGAAGAACAGGAGTGCCTTGGACAGAAATAGGGACATCTGGAAAGGGGGTGATGAGAAAGATGAGGGAAAGACGAGCTCCTTTTGGAACTTGCTGAGTGAGATGTCTCCAGGACATGGAGTTTGAAATAGTCAAGAGACAGCTGGTGACATGGAGCTCTGAGGAGCGACTGGGGTTGGATCTGGGAATTATCTGTACAGAGGGATCATTAAACTCTTGGGAACTGATGAGGCCATCAAATGATGTTGCTAATGTTCATGTTAAGTTGTTTCAGTCGCACCTGACTCTCCATGACCCCATTTGAGGTTTTCTTGGCAAAGATACTGGAATGGTTTGCCATTCCTTCAGCAGCTCATTTGACAGATGAGGAACTGAGGCAAACAAGGTAAAATCACTTGCGCAGGGTCACACAGCTAGTAAAATCTGAGGCCAGATTTGAACTCATGAAGATAAGTCTTCCTAATTCCAAGCCTAGTGCTCTCTCTACTATGCCACCTACCTATCATCAAATGAGAGCGAACTGAAAGAGGAGATGACCCAGAACAGAATCACACAGAACAACTTGAGTTAGGGGTGTGGTGAGGATCAGGGCTGCTTAAACTTTTTCCACCCTTTTTCTAATTTCAGCAGCATTAGTTGGTGTTTCATGGCCTACACTTTGCAGTGCACATGCTCTGTGTTCAGAACCAAGGCTACAGTGAACTTGTGTGATACAACACAAGCAAGTGCTGCCAGAAACACCTCGGATTCATTACCCATTTGATTTTGAATTAATTTTTGGTCGTTGAGTGGTCAGAAACCTTTTATTATTGCCAAATTTTTCCCAACCCCATATGGGGTCGCAAGCCACAGTATAAGAAGGGCTGGAGGAGACTTAAGGCAGAGGTCAGACAGGAGGAAAAGAATTAGAAATGCCAAAAGAGTTATAGTGCCAAGAAAACCCAGAAAGGAAACAGCAACCGAAAGGAGAGGTGGTATCAACAGCAGCAAGCGAAGGAGAGAGGTCAAAAAGGAGGAAGACAGAAAATTTTAAAGATCACAGAGTTGTCAAAAGCTACAAAAGAGACAAAAGGGGAAACTTTGCCCTTTTTTTGTCCTAAATTTAACGTTCTACTAAGAAATTAGGTATCGTTTCTCTTTTCCCTTCTGAACTCAAGTTAGAGGAAGAAGTTAAATCAATGCAAAATGAAAGACTAGCCTGACTAACTCCACATAATAATCTGGAGTTTCACTGTATCATCCATGCAAATAAGTTTAGAGAGTAAGCAACTTGATGCTTTTCCTCCTAAAATGGTCAGCATGACAAAAATCAATCTCAAACTTTGGAATGGTCATTGGAATGGTATAGTGGGAAGACGTTAGAATGATATAATGAAAAGAGAATTCAATTTAACAATCAGGAATTTGGGTTCAAACCCTACCTAGAATGTTCTATGTATAATACTAGAATTGGAAGGGACCTGGGTCTTCATTTAGTCCAAGCCCTACCCCATGAATAAATGAATAAAATAATAAATAAATGAATAAAAGACTGAATTCAACTTTTATTAAGCTTGACTGTGATGATACTAAGTCAAAAAAATAGCCCTTGCTCTAAAGATCCTTACATTCTACCAGCATGTGCAAAAAAGCCAATTTTTTGTCAGCTACTCCTAGGATTGCTGATGGTAGATTTTAGACTGCAGGGGACTTTAAGTCACGTACCTGCCCCAGCAATTTACACGAGAAAAGTGAGGCCCAGAGAGCTTAAAGTACTTGTCCAAGCTCCCAAAGGTAGAAGCGCAGAACTGACTGTGACTCAAAAACTCAGAAACTCTGACACCATCCCAGTGCTTGTATCCTTCACGACACTACAATGCCCCCTCTGACTCTTGGAGTATTTGTATGTGGTCTTCCCCAAGGAGACTGTAAGCTCCTTGAAGGCAGGGATTGTCTTTTTTTTTATATAAAATCTTTTTTCTTTTATAATAAAGGTTTCTGAACTGAACTGAAATGAAGCCAGGCTGAGGCCTACTAAAGCAGCCCTGAAGTCATCATATTTCCATAGTGCTAATATCAAAGAATGTAGGTATTCCTGATACACAGTCGTCAAATCTCTGTTCAGACACCTCTAGCAATGAGAAACGTCGCTACAAATGAACAACCATTTATTAAACATCTACAATGTCACAGAAAGAAAGACAAAAATGAAGCAACCTCTATTCTTTAGGAGATGATTACATTATACCAGGAAAGACAACATGTACAAAAATAAGTTGGGTTTGTTTTTTTTTTTTCGGGGGGGGGGGGATAGTAACACAATATATAATGGACATCAGTTTCCTGAATACCAGCCCAGGGTTCCTTGCACTTATACCATATTTCTGTCTTATGTTGTCCTCTTTAAAGCACTAGCAAATATCATAACCCCTTCCAAAGAAATTATTCCAGTGTTAAAATTCCATGATGATCAATAAGGCCAAAAGAGAGATGGCCCTTTAAATTGAAACTTTTTAAAATGCCAATTACCACATTTAAGGAAATGGAAATCAAACCACATGGCTTGCTCCCAGTGCAATCAAAGTTATAAACCCAGTATTCAACTTGCAATGTTGAGTTTACAACACTTCTAGTTAAAAGGTGCTTTAGAAATACCAAACTGTGATGAATATTACATTTTCAGAATAAATTTCTTTGCAATCTCTCCAATTCAGAGAAGATTACAAAAGCTGTACTTGTAACTTTATGTTGGTGATTTGGGATGAGAGGGGATGTGCCTTGAAGGCCTGAAACCAATCAGGGTTTAAAAATCAACTTGGAGCTAAGGCAAGTTGTTAAATCGATACAAGAGAATATACGAAGTAAATCTGACTGATCTCCTCTAAGTCTCAAGTGAAGCACATAAATGATTTATTCATATTGTAACAGATTAAAAGTTATTCAAATTAGGGGGCTGGTCGATCAGTGCTTCTTAAACAGTTTTAACAGTTTAAGAAGTACTGAAAGGGTATAGAGAGGAAAAAGTTTAAGAAGCCCTAGAACTCTAGATGACCTATAAGTATGTTCCCATCCTATGTTGAAATTATGATCCTGATCCCTCACCACCATTTACAGTAGTAAAAATTCTATCCAAATTTCAAAACCCAGTTCAAAAACACCTCTTCCATGAAGCCCTCCTGATCCTTGCAACAGGAAAATTATCTTCTCAATACCCCCAGACCTCTATAACACTTCTACTTGACCTTCTTTATATACTTGTAGTCTCTTGTGTATTATAATTATTTGTATATTGGTCATACCCATCACTACTAGATTTTTAACCCACTGCCTAGTATAGTGCCCTTCAGAAAAAGCATTTTTAAAAGGTTTACTGATTCCTCTTTTTTTTTTTAAACAAGAAAGTCACATAAGCTTTCAAAAAAATGTAGCTTTTCAGTAATTGGGATACACCTTTCAAAGGTAGGAAATGGAATGTCAAGTACAGAAGACAGAAAGTAGGCCAAGTGTGTAAAATAGTGAGGGCAAATAATGTGGCATCAGCCTGGAGAGATGCTGGTCTATACCGTGTTGTTTTTCAGTCATTTTTCAGTTGTGCCAGACTCTCCATGACCCCATTTGGGGTTTCCATGGCAGAGATATTGAAATTTGCCATTTCCTTCACCAGCTCATTTTACAGATAAGGAAACCGAGGTAAACTGAGTTAAGTGACTCGCCCAGAGTAGTAAGTATCTGATGCCACATTTGAACTCGGAAAGATGAATCTTCCAGGCCCAGCACTCTATGCTCTACGGCTCCACGTAGCCACCCCCAATTTAGTATATATCTAATTTTTACCAATTAGGAATCAGTTTCTTCAGAACCTAACCAAGCTAAGGTAGGCTGTTGCCAACTCCAACTCCTACCTGAGGTTACCCTCAGAGCAACTATTAGATCCTTCTCTGATGACTAATCTTTTAGCTGCAACCACCCTGTTTCTGTGATGATGCCCACTTAGTATGCTACTCCCAAGCAGAAGCCTCACCATCCATGGCCAAGTTGTCTGTTACTCCAAAAATCCTTGCATATATTTGGATCCAGAAGCAAAGTTTTGAGCAAAGGTTGTCTTTTTCATTTTTCCAGTGCTGCTGTTGGCTAACCACAAAATCACCAATTTCAAAAGCAAAATTTGTCACTAAATGGTGGAGAAAGTAGATAAAGGAGCCTGTGAGACAGTGCAGTATAGCTGATAGGGTACTGAACCTAGAGTCAGTAATTCCTGAGTTCAAAATCCACCTGACACACACTAGCTATGTGACCTGGGCAAGTCATTTAACCTGAGTTTCCTCATCTGTAAAATGGGGGAAGGGGTCCTGATAGACTTAATAGCCCCTAAAAGACCTTTTAGTTCTCAATTTATGATCCTCTGAATCCCTTTTCTGATCTCCTAAATCCTTGTGAACATCCAAACTTAGTGAATTATCATACAAGGGAGAATGAGAAGTACAAAGAAAACAGTGCTATGAAAAATGTGATGTAGTACAGATCACTTTCACTTGGGGAAGACAAAAGTTCTTTGTTCGGTAAGGCACATCCTCTCAAACTCCAAGAATATGTGTTCTCATCAATGTGCTGAGGGCCCTTCTTGAGGTCCTCCAACACTGTAAGAATACCAATAAAGCACCTAGGCTGACCATCAGTTATCCCCCACTTCAACCATGTGACCAACCCAACATCTTTTTCAATAATGCATTTCTTTTATGATATCCTTAAGATGGATAACAATTCCTTACCTGTATGTTCACACCCCACCATACACCACACCTCTCCAATGCCCTTTGGGTAATCTCTCATTTTAATTCTTCAGACCCTATAATGTTCCATGACTCACAGCCATGTAACATCACTGGAAGAATACTGGTATTAAAAAAGATGAATCTTTGTTTCAGGATGAAGTTTAGGGTCATTAAGAGAACTTTGCAATTTTCCAAAGGCAACTCAAACTGCTCTTTTCCTCCAATTCAATTCTGTGCCCAAGTACAGAAGCCCCTGTGCTTGGCTACTAACCTTCTCAAATTTTCAAAAAACTCTTTCCTACTTCATTTGAGATTACCACTCATACAAAACTACTTTACTAATAAGATCAATTTATGAAAACTGTAAACTCCATGAAGAGACAAAATCTGAAAACGAATTTCAAAAACATTTAAGTTAATTAATGGATAATATACCAACAAAGGTTTAATTAAAGGAATCTTAATCAATCAAAAGGCATTTATTATGCACTGGAGACATGAAGAAAAAGCAAAAATAGTCCCCATTCTTTTTTCTTTGGTCCATTCACTACCAGAATGAAGACCATTCCAAGCAACCAGACTGTCAATATCCCAGAAAATGCTGACATCTCTCTTAAAGGTCAGACAGTTATTGTGAAGGGGCCCAGAGGAATCCTCCGTAGGGATTTCAACCATATCAATGCTAAGCTCAGTCTCCTTGTAAAGAAGAGAAAAAGGCTCCAGGTAGACAAGTGGTGGGGAAATCGAAAAGAACTTGCAACCCATACACAAAATCTGTAGTCATGTACAAAACATGATCAAAGGCATTACCCTGGGTTTTTGTTATAAGATGAGGTCTGTGTATGCTCACTTCCCCATCAATGTTGTTATTCAAAATCAGAAATTTCTTGGGTGAAAAATACATACAAAGAGTGTGCATGAGACCAAGTGTTTCTCGAACCCAAAATGATGAGCTAATTCTTGAAGGAAATGATATTGAACTTGTATCAAACTCAGCTGCCCTGATCCAACAGGCCACCAAAGTCAAAAACAAGGATATCTGAAAATTTTTGGATGGCATCTATGTTCCTGAGAAAGACACAATGCAACAAGCAAGTTGGAAAAGAAGCCAAAGGCTGTGTCCTAAGGAGTCAACACTTATTCAGATGTCAAAATGAAAATACTTTTTGTCAAAAAAAAAACTACATAAAGAAATTCATTTTTATTTTAAAATAATTGTAAATATATTTAACTGATTCTGTGTTTATTTAAAGTTAAATGTATAATTTTTAAATAGATCATAGAAAAGTTGAATAGAGGCTGGTCAAAAGAGCTGACTTGAGTCAATTTCATTTGTCAAACATCCCACTTTCCTTCAACTGTCTTCCTATGTTTTACCCACTTTCTACTACAGCATCCCGAAGCATTACAAATCCCTTCAAAACCTGTAAGGAAGAGGAAGAAGATGAGGCTCTGCCCCCTCTTCTATTTGCCAAACAGACTTTGACAAGGGAAAACAATGGCCCTGAGCTAAACTCATTTTATTTGTACAACTAGACATTCCCAACAAACACTTTCTAAAAATAAAGTGATAAACAGTGGAAGAAAGAACACACTCTTCTAACTTTGCAAATCTTCTAACTCTGAAATCAGAAGCTTCTAGAGTCCACACCAAGCAGCCTGTGGCAGTTTAATGGCTATGACAAAAGTGAGGTGTGAGATCCGAATTTCTACAGAACAGCAAAAGCATGCTGCTTTTGCTGTCAAAACAGTTAAAAGAAACAACCCACACTGTTAACAGCCTTTGGCCTCCTGAAACCCTTTCAAGCCTGAGACATGCTGAAGATAACCACTTAATTCTAGACCTAATCTGGAAAAACGGACCAATTTTAAGACCATTCTCCAAATTTATGAGCAACATTATTAATTCAAACACAAATTCAGACACACCAAGAACACAGTTCCTCTGAGTATAAAGTTCTATGTATAATAATGGTGACTAGCAAGCCAAAAATTCAGAGGATTAGTTTATTAGTAGTATGTAATAACAGCATTTACATAGTGTTTTATGGTTCAAAAAGCACTTTACAGATATTATCTTCTTTTGTCCTCACATCAACCCTGGGAGATAAGTCTTATGATTATTTCCATCTTACAGATGAGGAAACTGAGGTAGATAGATTAAATGACTTGCCTAGGGTCACACAGCTGGTATGTGACTGAGATGGGATTTGAATTTCCTAATTCCAGGTCCAGTGCTCTATCCACTGTGTCACCTAGATGTGCAGGAGCTGACCTGCCATAATTCAGGGACCCCAATTCAATAGCAATGTTTAAATGAAGGAAGGAAGTCAAGTATCTGGACAAGTGCAAGATTATATGCCTACAATCTTGACAGCACGTTGACTAAGACACAGACAAGCATTCAATGACAGGCAATCTCTTCCACACAGGTATACTTCTCTACAAATAGCTCCAAAATATCACCAAGGAAAGGAGCTATTGCCTGGTACAATGAGCCTTACAAATGAATCCTTAAAAAAAAAATCTGCCTGGATACTGCAAAATATCAACTATTATGCTCCATGTTAATGAGAACAGACTTTTAAATGACAGAAGGGCCTTAAAATCACAAACTTCAGGCAGAATTCCTCATGTTTAAAAAGTACATAGATCGGTAGCACTCAAATTTAGATTACAGAATCAAAGATCATAAGACCTGGAAAGGACTACAGAACATAAAGTTTTAAGAGCCATTAAAAAATAAATTATTCAATCAGAAAGGAACCTCTAATCCAATCACCCTTTTAGAAATAAATACACTGATGCCTAGAAAGAAGTGATTTGCTCTGGTTTTTATACAGTTAATGTCAAATCTGAGATTAGAACCTAGGTCTGAATACCAAGCTAAAGTCAATACTCACTCCATCTCAGCAGTGGCTCTGGATTCAGAGGGCCTGGGTTCAAATCCTGCCTCCAGTGCTTACTATCTGTGCGATCTTGGGTAAGTTACTTAACTAGATGGCTTCTAAGGCCCTTTCCTGCTCTCAATATCCTAAGATCCTCTATCAGTCCTCTAGGAATAGCACCCCTTTCTAGAAGGAAACCACCTTGATCCCTTCTAACACAAAAACACACAAAACTATAGCAGAAGTTTTTCGGTGCTTTTCCTTCCAGAATAATCAGATTTTCTCCATAAGTGATCCCCTTGTGAGAGGTCCCACATGAAAAGACACTATAAGAATATTTCCTCTATTTCTCAATACTCAGTAGCACTCCCATTACATCAATGCAAGTACGCCTTTCAAAAAGTGAAGATCACAATTCATCAATGTCTTCTCTTCTTTTGACTCCTCTTCCATGCTTTCTCACAAATCTTCCAAGAGGAACCATTCAACATGCTTGGGGAACAAGGGGAAAGTCTTAATGATTAGATGTTCTAAACCTTCTTTGTGTGACGGACCTTTCTTAGCAATCTGGTGAAGCCTATGGCCTCCCTTCTCAGAATGATGGGGTTCCCCCCCCATTTATAACGAAAGGAAATGGTAAAATTAAATTAAAGAATAGTAAAAATTAAAGATGTAATGTTTTTCCTCATCCAAGACCAGTAATCTCTCCATGGATGCTATGGGGGTCTGTGGACCCCAGGGGGTTGAATCCCTACTTGAGAATCATTGACCTTTTCTAGATACCAATGAAGCATGCAGGTTACCCACTGACAGGCCAGGCCCTCATTCTCTCTGGCTGTTTATCCATCTGCCTCCTTTTCCAGGCATACATTTCTCTGATAATAAACATTCTTCATGCTATTCCCCGTGTGCAATACTTCCCTAGTAATAGATTGTTTCTTCATGGCTACCACACATTTCTCCACTGCCCTTTGGGTGACTATGACCTCCTCAGACACTGTGGAACTACTCTTATGACTCAAAGTCACAGAGCATTCACCATTAAAAAAAAAAAAAGAGCCTTCATTTCAAGAAGCTTGGGTCATTTAAAAAAACTGTGCCATTTCCTAAAAACAATCCAGCCAGTTCTCTTCATTTCTGATTCTGGGTCCAACTTGTTAACCACCCACAGTATCTATCCTCTTGGACACCCATACTAATAGACCAACTCTATATAGCCCAATCTGTACACAAGCACAATAGGCATTTTCATCCACTTGTTTTTTCCTGAATGCTTAGACCATACTCCTGAGTAAGTATAGATCACATATCAGAGGTTCTACAATGTTCTGAGGCTTGATGAAATCAGTACAATGTCATTCACAAACAGGAGCATCTTACGAATATCACCAGAAGGGAATCCCTCCTTCCATTTGGACTCTGCACTGAACAACCTCTGCTGTATTTTAAGATGACTGGTTTCTTTTAGATATTTTATTTCACACATTTAAAAATATTATTCTGAGGAGGGGTCCACACACCTCACCAGACTAACAAAGGGGTCCCATAATAAAGAAAGGTTAAGAACCTCTGCCCTACGCCACTCACCACTCCCAAACTAGAATCCACCGCTCTACGGAAAATAGAGCACAATGCTGAGGGTGGAAAGAGAAATGGGGAATGGAACAAAGAAAAGGTTATCATGAGATACAATCAGGGGTTGTTAAAACCCTACTCTTCCCAGAATCACAGTTTCCAGTTAGAGAAACTGTATATGAGGGAACTGGACTGAGTCAGAAGACCAATACTCTGGTCCCAGCTCTGCCACTAACAGGCTAAGTACCTTCCCTATGTGAGCCTCAGTTTCCCTATCTCTAAAATGAAAGGTTTGGATTTAACCTCTCAGATCCCTTCCAACATAAAACTGACCTCTAACCAAAACAGATCAATGTTAACTACCTCAAAATGCTCCACTAAACATAAGCATCTTCATTTCTAAACTGTTTTTAAGTGTTAAAAATGTCCAGTTAGTACCTAATCACTGTTGTCATAACTCCAAATATAGGAGCTTAAAGCTTGGACATCAGCAGCTCACATTTCTCTAGCACTCTACAACTTACCAAGCACTTTCTTCACAAAATCTTTGAAGTAATTAAGATTATTCCCATTTTATAGATGAAGAAAGTGTGGCTCAAACAACTCAAAACATAAAATAGATAATATATGATAAACATTTATTAAGCTCCTACTACAGGTCAGGCATTGTGCTAAGCACTGGAGATACAAATAAGAAAAAGAAGACTCTGCCCTCAAGGAACTTACCCTTTAATAGAGAAATACAACACACAAAAGGAAATTGAAGAGAAACAGGCATCACAAGGTACCTGGCCCAGGGGCATGATGCTGATAATGAAGGAGGAGTCAAAACAAAGAAGAGCAGCTGGCAGCAAATGAAAACTGGCATTGTGAGCCCTCTATAAAGGAGAGCTATGACCGGAGTGTTTTGTACCATCCTCCAATCAGAGGGGCAGAAGCGAGGGTATTGATCAAGGTATGAGTACCAAAGCTGACGCAACCTCCACAATGACATATGTCCTGTAGAAGAGAGGGCATGATGAA
Organism: Vombatus ursinus; assembly: GCF_900497805.2. NCBI lineage: Eukaryota > Metazoa > Chordata > Mammalia > Diprotodontia > Vombatidae > Vombatus > Vombatus ursinus. The sequence goes on from NW_020949696.1 coordinate 1,891,823, forward strand.
GAGGAGGATGGTGGAGTCAAGACCAAGTAGAGGCACTGCTGGCAAATGTCCTCCAACAACTAACCAGGTGGCGAAGGAGGGGCTCAAAGCCAGGCACAACCATGTCCCGAGCCTTCCCAGCACCACACCGCCTCTTCAGAAACCATTAAATGTCTTCAATAATTTCACGCTACACAACATTTCCTTCCATCTATCTCAGTGCTTCTTTAAGATTTTAAAAGGCAAACCCCACTTTCAAAACCAGAGTATTTACTGTTAAATGCTCTTTTTCTGAACAGCGCAGCACTGGGATTCTTCATGCTGGTCTGTTATTTAACTGCCAGGCTGCACTGGTTCTCTCAAAAATACAAAGAAATATTTTAAATTCCAAAAGCAGGAAGAAGATAATGGAATAAAAGGTCAGTCAAACTCAAAGATATGCCAATTTGAGCATGGCTTCTTTCATAACAAAGAATTCCGCCATCAATGTATAGTCAAGTCTTTGTTAATTTTTAAAACTTTTATATTTTCTCTGCCTGTCAAACCGTGATTCTTAATGTCATTAATGTAATTAACAGAAAGCATGGAGTAGTGGAAAGAGCAATGGATTTAGAGCAAAGAAGTTCTGAGTTCAAATCCTTCTGCATAATCTCCTTCTCTGGGTTCATGTTTCCACGTCTATAAAATAGGGAGGAGTGGTGCTGAATGATTGACCAAGATTGGCCCTTTAGAAAACGAACCTCCCTACCTTCTGAGACTTTCCATCTAATCTACAACTGAAATCTCTTATATTTTCTCCTCAATAAATGTGAACTACTTAAGAGCAGGGGCTATCTCCTGTAGGACAGTGTAAGCACCCAATAAATGCTTTTTCATCTGTTTATCTGCAGAGATAGGAGACCAAGTATGTGGGAATACTGCATTTAATGTGAGGCTCAGTTGATATGTTGCTTAGATTTTCTAAACTGCTTTTTTTCCCATTCTCTTTCTTAATCTTTTGTTTAATCTTGAAGTAATATACTTGGAAATGAAGGAGATATAAAAATAGGTATCAATAAAAATTGTAAAATAAAATGAGGTTGAGCTAGGGCATCAGATCATAAATACAGAGTTGGAAGGTAAAGATTAAAAAAAAATGAAGGGGTCAAGCTAAAGCATAGGACCATAGCTATAGAGCTGGGGGACCTGAGAAGCCACCAAATCCAACTCCCTCATTTTACAGATAAGCAAATTGAGGCTGAGAGAGGTTAAGTGACTTACCCAGCCAGGGTCACAAAGCTAGCATCTCAAAGCAGGATCTGAACTCAGGTCTTCTGTACACCAAGCCCATCATTCTACTGACTACATGCCACCTAGTTGCTTCTAAATGAGGATCTCTACAAGACCCTGCTAGAACTAAATCCTAGCATCTTTAGCTTAGCTTACAGCTTACCACATTCAATTTTCTCCTTTTTAAATCAACACACATTTATTAAGGGCAATGGGCAAAGGACTATTGAGCACCTGATGTTCTTTTCTTCAAGGAACTCACATGTAATAACGGAAAACACAGGATTTCTTCAGTGGTTCCCACTTGCCAGTAAAATAAAATACAAACTTTTCAGCACAGCATTTCACAGCATTAGAGAATTTCAAAACTGGAAGGGACCTCAATGGACATAGAAGTCAATCAAAACACAAAATGACTCCCCACTATAAACAACTGAACTGGTCATCCATCCTCTCCTTGAAGACCCACAAGGAGGGGGAACCGACCACCTCTCAAAGCAGCCCATTCCACCTACGGACAGCTCTAACTGTTAAGAATTAACATGTGATCCCCACATCAAGCCTAAATAGGCCTCTTTGCAACCTCCAACCCCCGTTCCTGATTCTATCCTCAGGGGCCAAGGAGAACAGGTTTACTCATTCTTCCCATGATGGCTGTTCAAATACTTGAAAATAGCTATTATATCCTCCCCCTACATCTTCTCTTCTCTAAAGCTAAACATTCCCAGTTCCTTCAAATGATCATCTCATAATATGGACTCAAGATTCATCTTTGGTTACCCTCCTCTAGAAACTCTCGAGTTAAATTAAATCATGATGCCTATAACTGAACTCAGTACTCTGTATGAGGCCTGATGAGAACAGAGTACTGTGACACTATCAACTCCTTATTCCTGGAATCTATGCCTCTCAATGCAACTCAAAATTATATGGGGGGGGGGGGGGTTTGGCTGTCATACATCAAATTACAGACTCATACTGAGCTTGCAAGTCCACTGAAACCCCCAGCTCTTTTCCACACAACTGCTTCAACATTGAAAGACCTCCAGAATCCTTCTCCAGCCCACCTTTTAGACTTGTTTCACATTACCCACCCCCTTTCATGAACTCTACATTCCAACCAAACTGAAATATTTCCTAAAATAAACACACCATCTCCACATCCCTTCTTTCACCCAGTTATTTCCTGTGCCTGGAATGAAATCTACACCTACACCTCTACATTCCAAAATCCTTACCTTCCTTCAAAGATCAGTTCAGCTACCACCCGCTGCTTTCCTGGTCCTTTCTTGATACCTTTGTTGTTAATACTTTCTCTTTCTGCTCAAATTATCTTGTATATATTTATCAATTCCTATGTTAAGGAAGCATGGTGAGGTGAACTTGGGGTCAAGAAAACCCAAGTTTGAATCCCATCTCAGCTCACTGGCTGAGTCTCTCTGGGCAAATCACTTGACTTCTGCAAAATAAGAATAATACCACCAGTGGCACTTACCTCACAGGCTTGTTTGCAGGATAAACTGAGACTATAAATCAAGGTCTCTGAAAATCTTAAAGCCCTATATAAATATAAATTTTGTTGTATCCCTCAGTAAAATGTTATCTCCTTGAGGTCAAGGACTATTTTGTTAGCTTTAGAATCATTAGTGCCTTGCCCTTAATAGTAACTTAATAAATGTTTGTTAGAGTTTTACAGATGAAAAACTTAAGGCCCAGGGAGAAGAAATGACTTCAGACACTCAGGAAGCATTTATTAAGCTCCTACTATATGCCAATCACTGTGATAAGCATGGGGATACAAAGAAAGGCTGCAGATAATCCCTGCTCTCAAGGAGCTCACCATCTAACGGGAGAGACAACATGTAAACTATCTACAAAGAAATTATGGACAATAAACTGGAGGTAATGAACAGAAGGCACCAGCATTGAGGGGAATCAGAAAAGATTTCAAGGTGGAAGTTTTGTTGGGACTTCAAGGAAGCCAGGAAACAGAATATGGGAAGGAGAGCATATAATACATGGAGAAGAGCCAGAGAAAATGCCCAGAGCCAAGAGATAGAGTCTCTTGTGCAAGGACTAGCCAGGAGGCCAGGATGAGGGGACTGAGGAGTAGTGGGGGGAGGGAATAGTAGGTGGTGTAAGGTATAAGAACACTGGACAAGTAGAAATGACTAGTTTATGAAGGGCTTTGAATGGAAAACAGAACATTTTGCATTTGTTCCTGGAGGTAACAGGGAGACACTGAAGTTTATTAAAAGGGGGGAGAAGGTTAACATGTTCAAATGTGCACTTTAAGAAGATTAACTTGACTGCAGAGATGGACTGGAATGGGGAGAAATTTGGGGCAGGCAGTTCCACCAGCAGGCTATTGCAATAGCTAGGCATGAAGTGATGAGGGCCTGCACCAGGGTGGAAGCAGTATCAGAGGAGACAAGGGGGTGTATCATGAGATGTTACAAAGGTAACACAACAGAACTTGGCAACTGATTGGATGTGGGGGAGGAGAGTATGAGAGAGTAAGGAGTTGAGGATGACAGCTACACTGCAAGCCTGGATAACTGGGAGCACAGCTGTAGCCTCAATTGTGAGAGGAAGTGTGGAAAGGGAGAGGATTTGGAGGAAAGATAATGAGGCCAAATGGTATGTAAGATTTAGGAAGAGATATGGAAGAGACGGCAGAGATAAAGAAGAATGAGCAAGGGCAGAGGAGTGAGGAAGCACAGAGAATGTTTGGAAAAAAGTGAACAAACCACTTGGATGGAAGCTTCAGTTGTATGAAGGGGAGTGGTGAGAAATAAGCCGAGAAAGGTAGGTTAGAGTCAGAGCGTTCCAGGCTAAGCAACTTGATCTTTATTTTACAGCCAAAAGAAGCTGGTCTTTGAGCAGGAGAGAGTCAACAAAGAAACAAACAGAAAAGAAGATTACTCAGGGAAAAAAAAGTTTATAGGATTGATTGGAATAGAGAAGCAGAAGCCAAGGGAAGATACCAGGAGAGAGAATACGAGGACTAAAAGAAGGGAATGAATGCAAAAGAGTTTGCAAAGGTTGAACAGACAGGTCTTGCTGACTCACTGGATATGATGGATATGGAAGTAAAGATGACTCAGAGGCCTGAGTGACCTGGGGGAGGGGTAACACCATTAACAAAAATGGGAAAGAAGGAAACCAGTTTTGGGAGCATGGGAGGTTGAATTCAGTTTCAGACATACTGAATTCGGGGTGCAAAAGATGGACTACTAAATAAATCCTTGGGAGTAGGAGTGATGTAAAGCACAAGATGGCATACAGGAAGTTTTACTTCCCTAAAACTACTCTTAAATATGACCAACTAATTTTATCTGGAACTGATTTCATTTCTTCTGTATGCAAGTGGAAAGACAGCCCTAAAGTAAATCCATATAGGATTATTATGGAACCAAACTGGGATCACAGTGACCATTCTGACTCCCTCATACATGGCATATAAATACCATGGATCTTCATGCCATTTACTACAAAGCACAATTTCTAATAAAATGAGTTCTAAAGTTAGTTTAATAATATAAATTATTAATAGATAACATCGAAAATTACAGAACCTCAGAGGTCACGTAAATCAACTTCTAACACCATCCCTGACTATAGCCTCTGCTGGAGCCCTCCAATAATGGGGGATTGTTTCCTAACGCACCTTCTCTCCAAGCCTCAGTTTCCTTTACTTTGAGGGAAGCTAAAATTGTTAAAATGTTTTTTCCTTATGCTGAGAAGTTCTGTAACACTCACCCATTGTTTCTAAATTCTGCTCTGTGGAGGCATACAGGACATGATTAATTCCCTTCTCAGAAAACAGCCTTTTAAATATTTGAAACATCATATTCCCTCAAGACTTCTTTTCCAGGCTAACCTTCCCAGTTCCTTCAACTGTTCTTCACATGACATGGTTTCAAGTTCCTTCTCCTAGTCACATTCCCCTGGAATCTTTCTAATTTGTCCATTTTCCTCCCAAAATGTGAAAAAAAAAAAGTAATTTCAACAACTTATCATTTATAAAGTACATTCACATATTTTGCCTCATTTGATCCGTATAGCATCTCAGTGAGATAGGTAAGGAAGGTACTATTATCTCCATTTTTCAGATAAGAAAACTCTAATTACGGAAGTGTTTTGCATGACTACATATGTATAACCTATATTGAACTGCTTGCCTTCTCAATGAGGGTGGGTGAGGAGGGAGGAAGGGAGAGAATTTAGAACTCAAAGTTTTAAAAAACAAATGTTAAAAATTACTTTTACATGCAACTGGGAAAGAAGATATATAGGCAAAGAAATCTATCCTGCCCTACAGGAAAATAGAAGGGGAAGGGCATAAGAGAAGGGGGGGTGGTGATAGAAGGGAGAGAAGATTGGAAGAAGGGGTATTCAGAATCCATGCAGTCTTGAGGGGGGAGAGCAAGGATGGGAAGAAAATTTGGAACTCAAAATCTTGTGGAAGTAAATGTTGAAAACTAGAAATAAATTAATTAATTAAAAAAGGAGAAAAAAAAACACTACATCAGAGAGGTTAGGTTATTTAACCTATTTTGAACATACAGCTCAGATTAAGCCAGAAGCCAAACCCAACACTTTCAACCCCTGGTCCACTACCTTTTCCACTACCCTCCATTTTAGTTCATTTAGTCCTAAAAAGATTCTTTGCATCATGAAGTGACCCCAATGCATAAACCCTGAAGACAGTATTATAATTAGGTTACAGTGTGCTTGGAAAAACACATGCAGCAGCCAGGGAGTCAATTGTCAGAAAACACAATCCGGGCAACATGTCATCATGCCTTCTTTCTAATTCAAAATTTCATGTTTTGGTTTTTGTTGTTTTTTTTTTCAGATTAAGCATCCAATTATTTAAAATCGACAGCAGAAACATCTCAAATTCCAAAATCAAAAAAGGTTCCCCACAAAAACCAAGAAATAGTCAAAATTTAAATTATGAGTTATGGCTGTGGCCTCTGTTCTTTTTCATTTATGAGAATTAAAATCAAGCCCTTCAAGTTATTTAAATCAAAATTTTCTTTTCATCTAAACTTTCTTTTCATTACCTTTATGGATTTTAAAATGGATTTTAAAAGTGAGAATTTTCATTTAGATCATGGTTGGATTATGATTTAAATTTAGATTATTCTTCCCTTCTCCCAAGAGAAGCTGATCATCTGAAACCTCATCACCACGCAGACTGACTCAGCACCTTCTCAGATCTCTCAGTGCCCTCTCCCCTCTGACTGGGGAGCCCAGCAATAAACTCCTTCCAATGCCTTCCTTTGTAGAAGGCTCAGAACTTTGTAAATAACTACAATTTCCATCAGCAGCTCGGCTTAGTTTCATTCTCAGAAATATCATGCCCCAGCTCTGGGTATTCCGTAATTCCCCTCTGCCCCAACCCAGCTGGTCAACTTCCTTCTGTGTGTGGACTTCCTCCTAATAGATTATAAACTTTGTGAGGGCAGTGACTGTCTTTCTTTTGCTTATTTGTATCCTCAGAGTTTAGCACAGGGTCTGGCACATACCAGGAGCTTGATAAATGTTTATTGAATTGAACTGAGTAAATTGGCTTTCCTAGGTCCAACATTAGCAGCATTATGCAACAGAACGACTTCTATCCTTGTTTATGCTAAGTTGGGCTGTGCCTACTTTGTGCTCCCAGGGACCTCCCCTGGGGTCCTACTGGATAAATATACCTCATCTGACATGACAGATGCACTCCTTTGAAGAAGCTGACCAACACAGGAAAATAAATACTAAACTCAGAGGCCACTTCTGCTACTTGTATAACCTTGGGCAAGTTATAAACTCTGAACCTCAGCTTTTTCAAGAGATGACCTCTAAGACCACTTCTAGCTCTGAATATATGATTCTACACAAATGGAATTTGTGTAAATTGAATCACATTTAAAAATACATTTGGGGCGATACTTAAAGGAACTCTACCAAATTCTTCTGTAAATGAACAAATGACTTCTAACTTATTAGCTTTTATATAGCAACTTTTCTGAAAATACTGTGCACATTTGTATTATGTTTCAATTAATAACAATTTTCATTCATATAGCACTCAATTTTTACAAATCTTTCCTTAGTAATCCCATTTTACAATCACATAAACTGAGGTCTGCAAAAGAGAAATCACTTCTTACTGTCAGGCTGCTAATAAATGCCAAGAATCAGCAATCATAACATGGCTGTTCTTGATCACTTAATGTAGATACATACTATAGTCAAAAGAGGCTAGTTTACAAAGTGTTTTGCATTCATTATTTCATAGGATCTTCACAAACTCCCCTCAAGGAGGTGAGGCAGAGATTATTGTTCCCATTTGGAAATTGAGAATACAGGTTCAGAGAGGTAAAGCCATTTATACGAGGTTACAAAACTAACAGGGCAATGGCTTCAAACCCTGAACCTTATGATTCCGAAACCAATGCTCTTTCCAACACAAAGGCTGCCACATTTTATTAAATCATTTAGTCAAAACAAGAATATTTTCCTAAAGCACAAGTCTGACCACACCACCCCTCTGCTCACTAAACTAAAGTGGCTCTCTATTATTTCCAGGATCAAATATAAAATCCTGAGTTCTTAAAGGAAGAACTGCAAACTATTGACAATCATATGAAAGAATGTCCAAAGACCTAATAAGAGAAATGCAAATCAGAACAACCCTAGGCTTTCCATTTATACCCAGTAAAGTGGCAAAGATGGAAATAGTTAATGTTAGAGGGATTATAAAAAGTCAAGAACACTAATGCATTGTTGGTGGAATTGAGAACTAGTACATTGTAAAAAGAAATTTGCAAGTATGCAAAAAATGTCCACACCCTTTGACCCAGACAGTCTACTGCTTGGCATATACTCCAAGGAAGTGAATGACAAAAAAGAAAGGTTCCATCAAGATACACCAAAATATTCCCAGCAGCACTTTTTGTGATAGCAAAGAACTGAAAACAAAATAGATGTCCATAAATTGGAGAATGGCTAAATGTATTGTGGTACATGATTTTAATGGAATATTGTGTTGTAAGAGACAATGAGCATAATGGATACAGAGAATCATGGCAAGAACTACATGAACTGATATAAAATGAAGCACAGCCAAGAATGTGATATTCACTGTGTCTACAACAATATAAATGGGGGGGGGGGGAACTATCACAAAATAATTAGAAAGGAAAAAGGAAAAATTACAAGGAACAAACTTGGCCCCAAAGGAGATATGAAAAAACATTTCTACTTACTCTTTACAGGAATGGGGGAGGAGGGTGGGAAAAGGGTATACAGGTGTGGAATCTTGCATATAATATCCTATGTTTTAGATGTATAGATTGATTTTGCTGAATTTTTTCCCTTGCTCTTTATTTCTTAAATAGGTCTTTGTTATAAGAGACAGCTCTCTGCAAGACTAAAGGGAAAAGCATACAGGTGAAATTTGGAGCCATGTAAAAACAAAATATAGCAATAAAAAAATCTATTAAAAAATAAAATTAAAATCCTCTATTTAGCATTTAAAGCCCATCACAACCTGGACCCTTCCTACCTTACCTTTGCAGTCTTTTTACACTTCACTCACTTCTTTATCTTCAGCCATTAGTTTCCCTGGCTTCCTTCAAGACTGAGTTTAAATCATGCCTTCTGCTATGACCTTTCTCAATTCAATCCCACACAGCAACTGCCCTCCAATATTACCTTCCATTTACACCATATCTACCTTTTATGTATATAATTATTGGATATTGTCTCTACCATTAGAATGTGAACTAGAAAAAAAAATTAAGTTTTTGCCTTTCTTTGTAACCCTAATACTTAGCACAGTAACTGGCACACAGTAAGCCCTTAATAAATGCTTTTTGAAATCTATGGTATATGAATGTGACGGAATACTACTGTGCTGTAAGAAATGATAAAAGAGATAGTTTTGGAGAAACTTGAGAAGACTTATATTGAACTGAAGCAGAGTGAAGTAAGCAATAATAGCAATACAATAAAGACAAACAATAATGTTCAACCTCCATACCAGAGGATTAGCGATGAAAACAGGATACCTACACCTCCTGATAGAGAATTAGAGTGCCAAATGAGATCTTTTTATTGGTCACAACTAATATGGAAATCTGTTTTGCCTGACTATTGTTGTTTTGTTGTGTTCGTGTCCTCATGACCCCATTTGCGGTTTTCTCAGCAAAGATACTGAAGTACTTTGCCATTTCCTTCTCCAACTCATTTTACAGATAAGGAAACTGGGACAAACAGGGTTAAGTGATTTGCCTAGGGTTCACACAGCTAGTAAGTGTCTGAGGCCAGACTTGAATTCTGGAAGATGAATCTTTCTGACTCCAGGCACTGTACCACCTAGCTGCCTTGATTTACTATATTTCTGTAATAGAGTTTTTGTTTTTATCTCATTTTCATTTGGGGAATGGGAGGTTGTGGTAAGAGGGAACAAAGGTGGATTTTTGCTGATAGAACAATATATAATTTTCAAAAATAGATAAATGCTTGTTGGCTGACTTGCTGACTACTGAAATTTCATAGAACCTACTTTTCCAAGCAGAACTCATGGGAAAAAACAAACACAACTTCTTCTCACCAGAAAATACATTTGCTCTTAGTATGGAAATGGGTAAACTACTTTAGGTAGTAACAATCTCATCATTTCCAAATTCCTACAAACTAGAGCAGAAATTCAAAAGTATAGGGTAAGCAGCTGGAGCTTTATGGACAAGAGAGGAAGATGGAGACACTAAATGACTAGAAACTCCTTTTGCTGATAATTAGAGAAATTCCTGACTTTTTTCCTCCAAAAGCCAAAAACGGAAGCCATTAAGCAAACCTGCAAAGAAATAACAACTCCATTTGTATAAAAACTGTAGTGTCAAAGTAAGATCAGGTCTCGGCAGAAGGAGGGGTTACTAATCCATACTGATCCCCATCCTGGAAATGCAGTGACATTTCAAAAGGAAATTACTTCCCTACCATAAGAGGAAAGACCAGCAGGGATCAGATAACAGTGCTCCTGGGCCAGCAAAGGACAGAGAAGAGCAAGAGGGCAATAAGGAGGTAAGAACATTCATTGCTTTATACAAGAAATTTAGATGCACAAAATGCTCAAGTTACCTCCTGCACTACAGACAGTTTCAGTTGCATGGGCAAGGCACTTGTCCAAGGCAAAGAAGGCACAAATGCATCTTAAAAAATTAGTTCCTCCATTCCCAAAAGACTATAAAACTGTGCATACGTTTGACTCAGCAATACCATACTAGGTCTGTATCCCAAAGAGATCAAAGAAAAAGGAAAAGGTGCTATCTGTACAAAAATATTTGGAGTAGCTCTTTTCGTGGTGGCAAAGAATTGGATATTGAATATCAATTCAAATGTCACCTCCCCTAGCTGTGTGACCCTGGGCACTTAACCCCTACTGCCTATATTTAAAAAAAAAAAAAGAATCAGGACTAAATGTCACCTCCTCCATACTGTCTTCCCTGACCCATCCACATAAGGATATTTTCTCCCTGAAACATTACTTACTCTTTGGCCCATACTTCTCCATACTAATCATGTACTGTTTTATATATGTCAAGTCCTCTACCAGGTTCATGAGGGCAAGGCCAGAATCTATCTTTTCATGGTACAGAGGCCCAGTTAATGTCTGTTAAGTAATATGTGCATAAAAAATGTGCAGTAATGCATAATTTTGTTTATTAGAGCATGATTTTCTACTTCACGAAGCTTATTATACGGAAACATACCAGAAAGCATTAGAATTGCTTATAGAAATACATTTCATGACTTGGACAGCAGCAAGGCTCAGGGCAGAGAGTACTGGACTTGGAATCAGGAAAACCAGAGTTCAAATCCTGCCTCAGATACTTCCTAAGTGTGTATTTCATTCCTCTCCTGGCTCTGCTTCTGACTCTCCAGACTTCATCACTCACGCCTCATCTGCTTTCTCCCACTGGTGAGTTCCTCCTGAAGTTTCCATTTTGGAGAGGGGCTTTCGGGTCCCCAGACTGAGCTGTAGAAACAGCAAGAGGTCACAAAAAAACAGAAGCTCAAGCTAGACATTATCCCCTAGAAGCAAGCAAATCTAACACTAACAAAGTCCAAAGGCAAGAAGGAGGCTGGAAGATTGAACAAATAAAAAAAGAACCCAACCATAAAGAGCTACTATGGTGACAGAGAAGCTCAAGACATAAACCCAGAAAAAGACAATTTTCGAAAATACCTACAAGCAAAGCCTCAAAGAAAAATGTAGATTGGACACAAGCACAAGAATTCTTAGAAGAGTTAAAACAGTTAAAAAAAAGGGGGAGCAAAAAAACAATTTAAACCAAATAAGAACCATAAAAGAAAAAAATGGGAAAAGAAATAGGAGCTATGCAAGAAAGTTATGAAAAGAAGAAGTAATACCTTTGTAAAAGGAGTACAAAACATTTCTAAAGATAACTCCTTAAAGACTAACATTGGCCAAATGACTCCAAGAGAAATCAAGAAATAATAAAACAAAATCAAAAGACTGAAAAAAAAAGAATTTTTTTAAAAAATAAACTATATTCTAAGTCCTCTAATAGTGGTAGCTACTAAATCTTGTGTGATCCTGACTGTGATTCCATGGTTGAATTCTTTCTTTCTGCCTACTTGCAGTATTTTCTCCTTAATCTGGGAGTTCTTGCCAGAGTCACACAAAAACTTAGTGGAAGAATCAGAATTAAAAGTAAGATCTGATTCCCAGTCCAAGGCTCTTCAATTCTCTCACAAAAAGTATTTAATAAGTACCTACTTATTATGTGTCAGGTACTGTGCTGTGTAGTACTGTGATACAAAGAAAAATTAAAAGTCCTCACTCTCAAGGAACTTATCTTCTACTGAAGGGAGATAATATATAAAAATACAAATTAAATTTGGGGGAAGGAAATGGTAACAACTGGAGCAGACCAAGAAAAGCTGTCATAAATAACACACCTGAAGTGAGACACAAATCATTATTTACTATATTGTGTTTCAGAAATACAACTTGACTTATATTAAATCTGAAGTCCTATAATAAGGGTCTTTAACAGGCCAGGGGACCACTGAATTAAAGTAGCCACCATGCTCTGAAATGGTATATAAGACCCAACAGGTTTGCAGCACCTCAGAACAAAATAGTCACTATCAGAAAAGTATTTCTATTCTTTAAAAAAAAAAAAAGTATCAGATACTGTGTTGTCAGAGGGTCTTCCCAAAACCTTCTTGAAGGAGAAATCTATGCCTTAATGTAATACTTACTCTGATGGTTAAAACAAAGTTGTCTGTCTCCAGAGATTTTAACAAAACAAAATGTTTTGTAAAACGAACCATAATTAAGATGTTCACAAATACTCCAAATGGGTATCAGGGACGAGGGCAGTGTAGTATATTCAGTTTTAAGCTCATTTTGGAAGGGATATGGACAAGATACTTCATTCAGAAAAGGATGACCTAGAGAGGATGTTGAGAATTATGCCATAAGGTGATCAGTTAAAGGAACTAGTGATGTTTAGCCTGCTGAAGAAAAAAAGGAAGGGGAGACAGAGGGAGAGAACCTCCAGAGTCAAGAATATGAACTCTGTCTTCAAATACCTATGAGTTAATCATGGAGAATAAAGAAAGTATCTTTTTACTCTGGTCTCAAAGGTAAGAACCAGAAACAATGAGCAAGAGTGACACAAATGAAGATAAGGCACCCAAGAATGAAATTCATAATGATCAGAGCTGTCCAGCAATAAAACAAGCTGCTTACTTTATTAATTTCCCAATCACTGGTCATCTCAAAGTAGAGGCTCAATAATCATACTGTCAAGGAAAGGAAATATAGAATTATGTAAGAGGCTGAACTTGGAGTAAGCAAAGATCTAAAGTCTAATCCTGCATTCGAAAATTACTAGCTGTGTGACCCATGGGCAAGTCATTTAATATCTTTGGGCCTCCGTTTTCTTATCTATAAAAATCACATTAAAATTCATTTATCTACCCTAACAGGGTTGTTCTGAGGATCAAATGACAATGTTATGAGGAGCAAACAAGATAAAACTTTCTGTAAATATTTAAAAGCTATATAAAATGTCACTGATGATGTAGAAGATTCATGCTTCAAATTGAGGCTGGACTAGAATACCTCAGCGGTTATTCCCAACTCATAAGAGTCTATGACTTTAAATGTCATAGCTTAATTCAACATTGACTTTAAAATTGTATTCATCCTACTTTGTTACCAGAAAAAGCAAAAACTGAATGAAAAATTAAAACCCACAGTTAATGGAAGTGGTTATTTCAACCTGGCCCCCATGAACATGAACACACCCACCAAAAGATCTCTTAAGAGCCCTCTGGGTCTAGCTCTAGCCAGACTGAGCAGCTGGGTATGAATCCAAGCTTTACCTAGGCTTGCCCAGCTGGATTCTCCTTGTTTCCTCTTGTGTCTGATTAGCTAGCAGAACCAGAAAGCTAGCCAAAATGTATCTCTCCCATGGATTAACTGGCATAAATGCATATCAAAGTGACGCATAAAATCTTTTTTCCTTCCCCTTTTACAAATGTGCACCAATAATAGAGATTTTAAGATAAGTTTTTTGAACTATTGGATATTCCTGTTCATCTCTTCCCTCCAACACAAGGGTGGCTGGGTAGAAGGAGAGAGTCTATTATTACAAGGGTGGGGAACCTGTAGCCTTGAGGCCACACGTGGCCTTCTGGGTCCGTGGGTGGTGGCCTTTTGACTGAGTCCAAGTTTTACAGAACAAATTCTTTTATTAATGGAATTTGTTTTGTGAAGTTTGGATTCAGTCAAAGGGCCACACTTGAGGACCTTGAGGTCACAGGTTCTCCACCCCTGAACGAACTTGGTTTTTAAAAATATTTTCATAATTGTATTTCAACAGAGTTGGTTTCCTTTGTGATCCTGTTTTGTATTTGATGCATTTAAAACACGATTCTGAGGAGTCTAGGTCCACAAGCTTTACCAGACTGTCAACAAGGCCAGGACACAAAAAAAGGCTAAGACCTCCTGCTCCTGTTTAAATCCAGCCTCACACACCACACTTCAGTAACTTCTGAACATCCTTATCAGGGAATGTGTTTGAGAATCATCTGGGCATTTATTTTACACTCCTACTAAACTTTAACTTTCATCATGGAAGAGACTAGGTCTTACATAAATTCTATCTTTCCTGCACCTAACATATAGAAGGCATATAAATGTTTGCTGAATGAAGGATTCTTTAATAACAGCTCACATTTATATCATGCTTTCCAGTTAAACAAAGTGTTTCTTCACAACAACCCTGTGAGACAGAGTATAAGTACTATAATCACCACCTTTCAAAGGCATAAATAAACTAATCTGACCAAGCTCACGTGGCTAGAGTTCCAGGTCTTCTGATTTCTCTTTTAATTACATCGCATTGCTTCTTCTATTAAAAGAAACTCAATGGTAGCATAAACTCTACTTCCCCACAAACAAGGAAGAGAGGAGCAGCCCTGGAATGGGAGTCAGAAGACTCAGGTTAGAGATTCCACCTCCTGTTAGTCATTCAGCCCGGCAATCTATACACCTTCAAGAGCCACAATTTCCTCATCTGTAAAATGGGGATAATAATACTTACATCACCTACCTCAGGCTTTGTAAACCTTAAAACATCATAGAAATTAGAATTGTAACTATAGAAAATGTGTTACAAGCTGCTGATATCTTTCCTATCTTTACCTACAAACCCAAAATTTTCATGAACTTTTCTGAAATTAGAATTTGAATTCTCTTTCAAAAGTGCTTGAAATGAGCTACCCATTATGATGATGACCTGTACGAATCAGTCAATGGCAAGCTAAATTTCAACTTGGCTGGAGATGGAGCAAGCCATTTAAGATATAATTAGCATCAGAGCAAAGTGTGTTCCACACCATTTAAGACACAGGATTTCTCCAACATTTTTATTCAGTAAAGAAGTAGACACTCTACACTATTTGAATCCACTATCTGGATATCAGATTTTTTTAAAGGTAAAATGACAAAATAACCAAACTCTTAACTGCACTGGCAGGCCACCAAATAAAATATATAGAGCCATATACACATATTTTTCCTTCTTAATGTGTTCATTTGTGATTGATGGTTTACTCCCAATGCAACCATAAATCACCTTAGATGCAAATTATATTCAGTTTCTCCTCATACAATTTTCAAAGGAGACAATCAATAATTCATGCAAATTTTAATTATATTAGGATTTGGTAGAAATACTATTCTCTTTTAAAAATGAAAGAGTAAGAGTCTCAAACATTTTTAAGGCACAATATTAAATATCAAAAAGAAACTTTTCAAGTACTGCCACATTCAAGCCAATTTTTCCTTCAATGCCTAATGGGACTGAATTTTAGCAATTGTTAAATTGCTAATCAGACAACACAGAAGATACTTATTCTCTCAATGTCCAAACCAGCTTGCTCTACCCCAAAGAATCATTCACCAATGTCACAATCTATAGTGATATCAAAACTGCTTCAAGAATGATGAACTATGACAGTCCTAACGAATCAAAAAGAGAAAGAGAGCTCAGTGCTGATTTACATACAAGTACCTAAATAATAAACTCTGCTACAAACTCCACCCTAGGATCACAATGGCTTAATCAGTATTTCTCTCTCTCACACACACACAGCTCACCTTTCTGAAACCATGGGACCCAGAGCTTGCAGGTATTTAATCCACTACATGACTACAATACACTGCTTTCAAATACCCTCGCTGAAACACAGTTTTCAGAATGCTTTGGAACATCTAAATTGGAAAACAATGTCCTTTACATCAAACAACTGGAAAGTATCAGTTAAATTCAAAGGGAGAATACGGTGCAGTAGAAAGAGGACTAAACTGAGAGAAGAGTCCTGGGTCCAAGTCTGGATTCTTTCACTTTCTAGCAACATGGTCTTCTAGCCTTTGTCTCAGTTTCTTACTCTGTAAAATGAGAATACTACTTGCACAGAGATGTCAAGGGGCCTTGCAGACTCCTCTACTTCAGGTACTAACACTTAATTTAGGTTACCTTTCTGCTGCTCTGAGGTAGACAGCGACTCAGTGTCCTGAAGGTAAACAGGTCACATATTGAGATGTTATCAAAAATAAAGAAGCCAACTGAATTTATAATGAATCTCAAACTATTCTTAATGATTTGGCATCTTTAAAAAATCTGTTTGACTTGTACCATTTAAAAAATAAATTCAATTTTTTCAATTAAAAAAAAGATGTCAAGGGGAAAAAACTGAAAATACTGATCAAATATGAGTTTTATTTCAATCAATATACTCTCAAATGGATCTGTGATCTTCGTAGATTTTGTTAAGACTGAACCCCATCTATGCCTTACTATATCCTACTAGACTTCTGTCATGTTATCTCCCAAAAGTTTGCCACAAGGAATCCAACAATATACTGGAGATCTTCCTTGATTTCAAGAAACATCTTCCCCTTCAGTCTTCTGCTGTCATCTCAGCATGGTATGGAGTGGCTTCTGAGTTCTCAAAGGTCAGACCAACAGAAGGCAAGCTTAGGAAGGTCCTATTCAAGCTAGAAAGGCTGTGAGTACCCACCAACGACAAATGTCGGTGTCTTGTCTGTCATCAGGAGACAAGCCAGGTCCAGGAAAGCTCATCACCAAAGGAGTTAGCCACCAAATGGTACTGGGACCACAGCACCTTACAAAGACCATCTACTTAGGAGTGAAGGGATGGCGATCACCACTGCTGAAGAGGCCAAATCAAATACATCATTCCACTAAAGCATTAAGAAACAGGATGTAGCCATTAACACACACCCTTCAGCTACATTCCTTGATCTTAAAGAACAAAAATAAGAATGGATGATTTCTAGAGCTGAGAGAGTCTGAAACGTGCAAACTTTGCTATGTCAACAGGACTGTATTCTCCAACTTTTTAAGTGAGACCCCCACCAGAGTATGTAATAGCTCTGTAGTATAGACTTCCACAGATGCATTTAAAGCCCCCATATATTTTGGCTCAAAAAATAACAATCATCTAAAAAAGTAGGGGGCACACTCAACTTTATAAGTCAAGAGTACCCAGGAAATAAAAACTGGACTGCACCACCGTCAGGCTTAGTCCCTCAATTCATTGGCAACAACATTCACAAGATAAAAGGTATGCATAATAACATGCGACGAAGAAGAACGAAAATGCTAACCAAGCTTACTGGGGCATCAATGAGTGGGAGACAAATGGAAGCTAATTTAGGATTTCCCTGCCTGTGCCCTAGCTGACTTATGCAGTAGGCCCACACACTTTAGGAGAGCAGATCAGATTCTGAAACCACTAACCAAGCTAATTCCTAGAACATTCATTCAACAAATATTTACTGAGCGCCTTTTATGGGTAACACATCAGCTGGTTTTTGGTCTGCTTTGTTTTTTTTAGTTTGGTTTTCCTAGGGGTGGTGGGGGAGATACAAAGATGAGTTAACACAGTCCTCAAGGTGCTTAAAATCTAGTAAGGGGGGTACAGCTAGGTGAACATAGCTTCGGTCTTGGAATCAGGAGGATCTGAGTTCAAATCCAACCTTAGACACGACACAGATCGACACTTACTATCTGTGTGACCACAGGCAAGTCACTTAACCCGGACTGTCTCATCAAAATGCAAAAAGAAAAAAAGAAGAGAGAGAGAGAGAGAGAAAGGGGGGGGGGAGAGGGAGAGAAGGGGAGAGGCGGAGAGGGAGAGAGAGAGAAAGGGAGAAAGACTTGTAAAGAAACCACTCCAGGCAGGAAACTGGTAACTGCCCCATCTTAGCCAGACTACAGGGTCCTCTTTTCTTAAAAAGAAGTATACAAATAACCACAATCTAAGGTAGGATTGTGCCATGAAGAGAGATATAAATGGTACCTAAAGGAGTTAAGACTAGGAAGAGACAGCTTTTCTCACTGAGGTGAATAGGAAAGGTTCCATAGAGGAGGCAGCATTTAAACTGGGCCTTGAACTGAAGAAACCTTTATAGGTCATCTCTCCTGTAATTGCCTGATAGGAATATCTAAAGTTGGTAGTGATGTCTGTATAAACTATTCAATGACTGACTTACAACCCAAGCAAACAGAGAATCAAGCAAAAGACTGAACAGTCAACAACTTCAGATAAATACATGCTTATCCTTCCACAGGGCTCGATCCATTGCACTCTGCCAGGGTAAAACACAGTGCAGATACCAAATGTTTTTAAGTGATCAGTACAAAATTTCTACTTGCTTTTCAAATAGTTAAGACTGCAATTCATATCCACAAAAATATTTTAAAATGAAATTCAAAGGACATGCGCCTTCCTCTCATACATGCCAGGCTTAGGAAAAAAAAAAAAAAGGTTTATCCAAACAAGTAAATTATCTATTTCCTGGTTTTCTTTTTGTTTTAGAGAACCTGAAGACCAAGGCCCTACAACTGCTGTAGTTTGTTTATATACCTATATGTGTGGTTTTTAATAACTGTTATCCAGTTACATAAGCCAAGTCTTCAAGTCTCTTTCCAAGTCTTTTCACCTACAACCATTAGTAAATAACATTTTCTAAAGCCCAAGCTTAGATGGCACCCTCCTTCAGGGAGCATTGCCTGAATGCTCTTAAAAAGAAAAGATATCACAACAAACTCAATTCAATATCAATTAAGGGTCTACTATATGCAAGGCACAGATTTCTCCACCCCTAAATTTCTCATACAACTTCATTTAGATCAAATGTTACAATTTTTCATTTAGTTGTGTAAATGTGATCTTCCACACTTGATTGGAAACTTGAGGGTAGGGCCTGTGCTTTACTTCTTCCTTTTTCCTAAGGAAAAAGGCTTAGAAGCAGCTAGGTCTCCCAGTGGATAGAATGCTGGGCCTGAAGTCAGGAAGACTAAATTCAAATTTGGATTCAAACCCTTTACTAGCTGTATCCCCCTGTATTAACCTCTCTGCCTCAGTTTCCTCATCTGTAAAATGGTCATAATAATAGTACCTCCCTCCAAAGGATGTTACGAGGATCGAATGAGATAACATCTATAAAGCACTTACACAGTCCCTAGCACATAATAGGTGCTTAATAATGTTTGTTTCCTTCTTTCCCTATTATTGAATGTCTGTTGAACTGAATTCTGTGGCAAGGCTCATTATCATCGTTTATACCAAAAAAGGTATAAAATTAAGAATATTTCCCTCCCTTCTCTGCAGTGCTCACAGACTATGTGAAGTACTACACACAATACATGATAATGATGTCAGATTCAGCTGATCGACTGTCAGTTTTGCTGAGCTACTTTTTTTTTAATCTTTTAGACATTTTTGAAAATGAAAGTGATATAAAGACAAAGCATGTCCAAAAAATATTTTAAAGAATAAATGCTACAATTTCTGAGAGGAAGCTGAATTCAAGTTTGGACTAAAAGACAGTGCCCAATCAAGACTACTGAAGACTGACAATGAGGTTTGTCTCCTCTTGGCAGAGAAACACTGCAGACTATAAGAAAAGAATAAGGCTCAAGTTATCAGGCAAGGCCAATGTGTTTATTTGCCTTGCTTAACTGCACTTCTGTTAAAAGATAGAGAAGGGGGAAAGAGTCATTAGGAAGTGAGTAATATAAAAGAGAATGTCATTTTTTAAAACTCCAAATAAAAATTCATCTAAGGAATAAAACAAAATAAACTTAAAATTCAACACAACCTGTTACACAGAACCACATTAGGCAAAATGAGTATTTTAAAGAAAACTTCAAAACCATTTCTGACCCTAGTGACCACTGACACAAAGCTGATAAACACATTTAAATAAAGTTGTGATACAATATGATAAACCTAAAAGACTACAATTACCTTAACCCTCAGATTTAGATGATCCAGATGATCCAACTTAAGTTATGGGATGTAACCCACACCCTAAATTAAAAATAGTATCATGACAACATATGGTATATACATAAGTTGACCATTTCTGATGAGTGAAACAGGTTAGGTGGCCAGGCTAGCAGCCTCACCCATACAGCCAGGTTAAGACAATGATGTACAGTGTGTTAGATAAAGTTAGGACTTCCTAGTTTCACAAGGCCACAGAACCCTCTTAAGAAGTCTCACAGGGTACTAAGTCCACAGTTTTATTTACATCACTAATGAACTCTCTACAGTTGTTTCTAGGAAAGTTGCCTCAACTGCTGACTAGTTAGAACTACCTAGGACACCACCAGCACAGATAAGATTTCAACACCTCATCTACAGAGTGGCCTACTGTCATTTCAGAGAACTACTTAGTGGGCCAAAAACCTGCTTCCCAGGGAAGGGGAAGGGGGAGGGCAGGGAACTAGCAGACAGTTGGAGGAAGGGAGGCAGCACAAATAAGGTCAATGAAATTTCCAAGCTTACCTGATGGTGTTAAACAAGTCTCCAGCAGGAAAGAAAGCAGCATTCCTTCCTAGTTAGTCTCTACTCACACTCTCCCCACCCCCTCCACCATCACCCCAAAGGCAAAAGCTAAGTATGCCCTTTCTGGACAGGCAGCCAAACCCCTCTTGTATAAGGAAGGTACCCTGAAAGAGAAGGTAGGAACAGGCCATATTCTCTGTTTCAGAATCCCACCTAAAAATTTGGAAGAACATACTCTAGCCCTACACCTTTCTTCCTGAAAGGCATGGGACCCCCGGAAGCCAAAGCCTACCTTGTCTCCCTCAGTGAAGAAGAACCTGAAATTCCCTAGGAAGGAAGTTGGGGGAGGAAGGGAGGTACAGAAATAACCCTGTGAATTTCTACTGGAGGGAGGGGGGCACAAAGACAAGGAGGCCTACTTAATGAGCCTAAAAACAACCTGAAGCCCAGACCACAGCATTCTCCACCTTGCCTTAAATTTTGGTCAGAAGCAGAAAATGTCCCTGAAAATCTGGGAATGCAAAGAAGAGGATTTCTGATCCTTTATTTAAGTGAAGGACTTTTAAAAAAGGAAGAGCAAATAAATACACAGGGGAGGAAAGGTGGATCAGCAAAGGGTAGGGATCGAAGACCTGGGGTTAGGACAATCCAAAGGTAAGCTAGCACCCACCTGGCTTCCCTTAAAGAAACATTCCCTAAGAAGGGGAGCAAGAGGCACCTCTGAAAGCAACCACGGGAAATTGCACTCCTTCACCCTATGGATCTTGGGGGGACTACAACAAGGATGAGAACTGGATTCGATGGAATGGAAGAGAAACGATCCACAAACCCCACTGACCCCACCCACCGCACCCCACCTCTGCTCAGCTGTGCACTGCTGCAGCCCTGAAGCGCCAGGTCGCTGAGAAACATATGGCTGAAAGTGGGGTAAGAAACAAGGAGGAAGGGGAGCCCCCTTCCTCCAACCACAATGTCCCAGAACTGAGCTAATCTGGAAAGTCAGGATAGTCCCAAGGGTGATAGACACTGACCAGAAGCACTATAGTTCCCTTCGGTAAGACAGAACCCCAAAACCTTCGGGAGAGAGCAGTGGACAACCCCAGGAGGCCAGTAAAACCTGTGGCCTGGGGGGGGGGGGGGGGGGGGGGGGGGGGGGGGCGAGCCACGCAGACAAGGAGCCACGCAAACAAGGGGGTTGAGGCGGGGTCCAGACGGGCACCCCCAGATTCCGCGGCAGCCCCCAAAAGCTGAGCGGAGATGGGAAAAGAAACTTCACATATAACCATATGGTGGGGATGGGAAAGGAGATCACCTGCTTGCCTCCCCACGGCCGGACTAGATCAGCCCGGACAGCACCGCAGGGAAAGGGGGGGAGGGGGGCAGCCCCGAGACTACGGGGGCCCGGAAGAGGCGCCCGCCTGGCTGGGGGGGCGGGAGGAGCGGGACCCGGCGCGCGCTGGCGCTACTGCCCGGCGCGGGGCGAGGGGGGAGGGGGGAAGGGGCCCCGTGGCGCCTCAGCCCCGGCGCGCGCCGGGCTACGCTCAGTCCAGCTGAGGCGCCCCGGGGCGCCTGGGAGCCCGGGAGAGCGGAGCCCAGAGGAGGGGAGGACAGGACCCGGGGGAACGCCGGCGCCCCGAGCCGGAGCCCTCACCTGGCCGCCGCGGTAGCTCTCGAAGGCCCTCAGAGCGCTGTCGGTGAGCTTCACGTGGAAGACAGACACCTTGCTGCCGTCGCTCACCCGCCCGCAAGACAGCCCGTAGCCCCGAGCTTCCTTCAGCGCCGCCATCTTGCGACCCTCTCCCCCGGGCCGGGCCGTGCGCCTGCGTCGTAGACGCCTCGCCTCGGCCCCGCCCCTTCCCGGGGGCAGCGTGATTCATTATTCAGGAGGCACGGCCGGCGCCGAGGTCCTGTGCTGGGCTGCTCCGCTCGTGGAGGGGAGGAGGCAGCGGCAGAAGGGGGCGGGGCCTTCTGACAGCCGGGAAGGGAGGGGAGGAGGGGGCGGGGCCATGAGAACCCTGCCGGCCGGGCCTCCTGCCAGGCCGGGAGCTACTGTGGGCCCCAGGAGGAATCCAATTCCAGCGCCTCTCGTCTTCCACTTTAGAGTGGAAGCGCCTTGAGGGCAGGGGCTGTGTTTGCCGTAGGAAGCGTTTATGAGATGTTTGTTGACTGACAGACCACCCACAGAGAGCAGGTGACTTGAAGAAAGTTAGTGACAGGGCTGGGATGTCAATCATCAATCAATAAACATTTATAAAGCGCCTACTATATACCTGCCACTGTGCTAAATGCTGGGGATACCAAAAGACAGTGCTGCCCTCAAGCATAGTTTTTTAGAACAGCTAGGTGGCAGTGGATAGAAAGGGGTGGGGAGATCTGGAATCAAGAAGACCTGAGTTCGAATTCAACTTCAAGTGCTTATAGTTTCGTTGTTGATCGGTTATGACCCTGGGCGAATCACTTAAGCGTTCTTTTGTCTCAGTTTTCTCAACTGTAAAATAGGATAATACCACCTGTCTCTCAGGGTTGTGGTGAAGCTGAAATGAGATAATATTTGTAAAGCATTTAGCACAGTGCCTTGCATATAGTAGGTGCTTAATAAATGTTAGCTATTATTATTAGAGATAAAGTAAGTAGATTCGAAAGAATTGGAACTCAGGTCCTCTAACTTCAAATCCAGCACCTCTCCAAGGTAGGGCAACTGCTCTAACCAACAGTCAGTCAACAAGTATTATTTATTAAACACCTACTATGTGTCAGGCACTGTGCTAAGTGCTAGGGATACAAAGAGAAACAAAAGAGAGTTCTAAATGTTAGAGCTGGGCCTTGAAGTAAAGTAGGAGATTCCAGCAGGCAGAGCCAAGGAGGAATAGGACATCTGTACCACGGCAGGAGATGGAATGTCCGGTATGGGAAGCAGTAAGTGGCATTTTGGAGAGATCATAATGTCACCCCACCACACACACACACACACACACACACACACACCATCAGAGGGAATAACGTGCAACAAATTTGGCAAAATAGTCTGGAGTCAGATGACAAAGGGTTTGAGGACTTGGAATTTTATCCTATCAACCGAAAGGAGCTTATGAAGCTTCTAGAACAGAGCAGGGCAGGGACATGGTCAGTCAGACCTATGCTTTAGGCACATCAATGTGGGAGGAGGGAATTGGAGAGGAGAGAGGCTTCAATCAGGAGATTACTGCAATAGTATAAGCCAGTAATATCAGACTCCAATAGAAACCACTGAATTGTCTGTAAGGATTCCTGCAGGCCACATATGGACTTAGAAGACCATGCTTTACCATTAGCTATGTTTTTATTTTGTTAAATATTTTCCAATTACATTTTAATCAGGTTCAGTCTGCACTGGGAAGCATTGAGACAGCAATGTGTTTGACACCCCTGGTATAAGCAAAAAGTGATCAGGGTGTAAACTGGCTAGATCTCCCCAAGAGGTGTGGGGAAGACAGAATCAGCAAAAATTGGTAACTGCCTGGATACAGGAAATTAGGGAGAGTGTAGAACACAGGATGACTTCTACTTTGCAAACCTGGGTGAATGGAAGAAATGTGATTGGAACGGACCTTAGATGGCACCTGGACAAATGGTTATTTGTAAAGTAACCAACTGAATTTTACAGAAAGGAAACCAGAGTCCAGGCAGGGGAAGTTCATGGTTACTCTCTATGTCTTGACAAAGGTTCCTGACTTTTCTATGAGCCCAGTCCCTCTGGCAGCCTGGGAAAGCCTAGAAACCCCTTTCTTAGGATGTTTTTAAATCATTGAAGGAAATACCAGGTATTAGTTATAA
The DNA here is from genome assembly GCF_900497805.2 of Vombatus ursinus. Classification (NCBI taxonomy): domain Eukaryota; kingdom Metazoa; phylum Chordata; class Mammalia; order Diprotodontia; family Vombatidae; genus Vombatus; species Vombatus ursinus. Next base: position 1,916,309 of record NW_020949696.1, read on the forward strand.
GCTAATGAAAATGAAGGTGTGATTTCCCACTCCCACCCCCATCCAAGTTCATGGACCCCTGCCTGAAATCTAACCACAGAGCCCCTGGGAATCTGTGGACCTCAAGTTAAGAAACCCTGCTCTATTAGGATGGGAGGTTTTTTGTGAACAGGGACTATTGCTTCTCCTTCTGTATCTCCAGCGCTTAGCAAACTACTTTGCCCATAGCAAGTATTCAGTAAGTGCCTTATCATTCATTCACTCTCAATTTCTTTTTTTTTTTTTTTTTGCCTTTTGGTGAGGCAATCGGGGTTAAGTGACTTGCTCAGGCTCACACAACTAGTGAGTGTTGTGTCTGAGGCCAGATTTGAACTAGGTCCTTCTGACTCCAGGGCTGGTGCTCTATCCACTGTGCCACGTAGCTGCACCCCACCTCAACTTTCTAATAAGTAAAATAAGATCAGAGGATTTAGAAAGGGAAGGGGTCTGGAGGTGGGGTGGTGGGGTGTTGTTATTCAAACATAACCCTCAGGCCCAGAGAGGGAGAAGTGATTTGCCCAAGGTCACCCAATGAGTCAATGGCAGAGCTAAGACTTTATACAGCTGATTCATTCATTCCAAACAAAACTATTAAGCATCTACTGTGTGCAGTACCCTGTACTAGGCCAGAGACAAAGTTAAGTTAACACATGATCCCTTGCTCTCATGGAGCTAGGTCACAGACAAATGGAAGGATATACCACCAATACATATAGCAATAATATAACAACATTATATTATGTTTACATGATGTCCAAGGGAAGTCATTAATGACCAGGAACCAGGGAAGAATCCTGGAAGAAGAGGAATTTGAGATGAGCCCTAAAGGATGAATAAGAATTCAACAGGTAAACACAGGAAAGGCATTTGAAGCACAGAAAACCAGCTGAGCAAAGAGATACCAGGCAGGAGGACCCCAGGCATGATGAGGAAGGAGAGGGGAGAAGGACAGGAGGAAATTGTCCGTCATAGCCAGAATATAGATTAGGTGAAGGAGAGTAACAATAAGTCTGGAAGGACAGGATGGTGCCAAGTTGTGGAGGGCCTCGAATGTCAGACAAAGGAGTTTGTACTTTACTGTTTATCCTTTAGATAAATATGTTCCTCGTCATCACTGGGGGCAGGGGAGTAGAGAGGAGGGAAGTGTGTTATCACCAATAAGCATAAACTGTCTGAGAGATAGGTGGGTCATTCTGGGATGGGCATAGAAATGTGGCCCTTGGGTGAGGCCCTTTTGGGATATCAATGAGTTCATAACAAGGCCATAACATTTGGTAACCATGAGACAACAGGAAGAGAAAATCACACAATCACTCGGTCTGGATCCACTACAAATTTGCACAACCTCAAATGGCCCTCACTGTTGTTGGGCAATCCTACTGTACTCACTGACTTACTCTCCCACTCTTCACCTCGTCTTCTCTCCTCAAACCTCCCCCCACCCTCTCAGCTGAGAACTCTGCCTCCTCTTTTACTGAAGAAAAATGAAGGCCACTCACACGTGAGCCCTCTCTTCTCCCCTCTTCCTTATCACATCACTCAAATGACTTGTGCCATTACCCCCTTCACCATTGTCTCACATGAAGAGGTGGTCCTGCACTCCCAGCCAAGGCTAAGTAACCCCTCTGCCAGCACCAGCAATACCATTCTATCCCATTTCTTCCAGCCCTTCCAAGCTCAGATACAAAATCCTCTGTTTGGTATTTAAAGCCCTTCATAACCTAGGGCCTCCTCCTTCCCTGTCTTTTTATACCCCACTGACCACACACACACACACACACACACACACACACACACACACACACGCACTACCATTCAATGACACTGGCCTCCTTGAGGTTCCCAGAACAAGACCCTCCATCACTGGGCTCTCTGGCTGTCCCCCATGCCTGGAATGCTCTCCTTCTTCATCTCTACCTCCTGGGTTCAAGTCCTCTTTAAAATCCCACCTTCTGCAGGAAGCCTCTCCCAACCCCTCTTAATTCTAGGGTTTCCAGCTGTGGATTTCCCACTGACTCTTCATATGGCTTGTTTGTGCACAGCTACTGGCATGTTGTCTCTCTATCAGAGGTCAATTGCTCCAGGGCACTGGGTCTTTTGCCTTTCTAGGTACCCCCAGTGCTTATCACAGTGGCCAGCCTCTGATGGGACCCTCTGCCTGGAGAGCAAGGCCCTGAGTTCCAAGGTTTCTCTTCCAGAAAGGGGCTTGGCACAGTCTTCTTCCATTTCCCATTGCCACTGCTTTTGGACTTCTCCATCAAATACTCACTGGGTACTTTCTTCCCCCTTCCCCCCTTCCCCCACTTTTCAGCTTCCTTTGTGTATCCTCTCCAGGTAAACTGCTTGAAGGAGGGGTGTCTTTTTTTGGTTTTTAACTCGTATTTGTAATCCCCAGCACTTGGCACTGAGCCTGGTACCTGGTAGGTGCTTAATGAATATTTATTGACTAATAAAAACCCACAAGAAAGGGTCAGTCAACAGGGGATTAAAGGAAAGAACAGAGGATTTGAGTTTAGGAAGGAACCTTAGAGTTTAATGAGTCATAAGAATTAGAGCCAGAAAGGATTTTAGGGATCATTGAGTTCTTCCCCACCCCACCCCCCCATTTATTTAAAACACATTTTATTGGTCTCTTTGGTTTTTCCATAACCTACACTTCCCAATGCACCCCTTCCCACCCCCTCCCAGAGACTCATCCTTTATGACAAAAAATAACAAAAGAAAAATAAACAGCAAAACTAAGCAGCACACTGTAACAATCTGACATAACACTTCAAGCTCCACATCCACAATCTTCCACCTCTGCAAAGCACCTCTTATCTCTTCAAGCTCGGTCATTATCACGTCAAGCAATGGTTTTGTTGTTGACTTTGTTCTTCCTGTTTACACAGTCGTAGTCACCCAGGACCAGGCTTTCCTCCTCCGGCTGCCTTCACTCAGAGACAGTTCACACCAGCCTTAAGATCCCAAGACTGACTTAGAGCTAGAGGGGACGATTCCATCCAATAAACATTTCTAAAGCTGGCACCCATGGGTGCCCCTCGCAGTGCAAAGGGCTGGGCATACAAATAAGAAAAAGGAAGACCGTCTCTGCCCTCAAGGAGCTTGCAATCTAATGGAAGAAGATAGTATACAAAAGGAAGCTGAAAGAGGAGGGAAGGAAAGGGGAGAGGCAGGAGGCAGTGTGTGTTGTTCCCTGGAGTTGAACCAAGCAAAGCTGTTGATGGAAAATTACCTAGGAAGTTGTGAGCCCTCTACAAAGGAACACTTCTAGCGTTTATTGCTCCACCCTCCAGCCCCTCTCCAGGTTTATTTTGATTTGCATTTCTATGAGTGATTTTTTTTTTTTGGCAAGGCAATCGGGGTTAAGTGACTTGCCCAAGGTCACACATCTGGTGTCAAGTGTCTGAGGTAGGATTTGAACTTGGGTCCTCCTGACTCCAGTGCCGGTGCACCACTTAGCTGGCCCTCTATCAGTGATTTGAGGAATGGTAGTTGATAGTTTTGGGCAGCTAAGGAAGACTCATCTTCCTGAGTTCAAAGCTTGCTTCAAATACTTACTGTGGACAAGTCACTGCCTCAGTTTCCTCATCTGTAAAATAAGCAGGAGAAGGAAATGGCAAACCAGTCTGGTATCTTTACCAAGAAAACACCAAAAAGGGTCATGAAGAGTCAAACCCAACTAAACAACAAAGTAAATAGTTTGAAGTTCTTTTGAGAACTGTTTGTCCACATCCTTTGACCACTTACCTATTTGGGTCTTAATACATTTCTGCTACTTGCCTAAATACCTATCAGGCCCTTATGAGAGATATTTAATACAAAGATTTTTTCAGTCCATCCCCTCCCTTCTTATCCTACTTGGATTAATTTTGTTCATGCAAATGCTTTTTGATTTCATGTAATCAAAACTATTTTATCTTTTGTAATTGCCTCAAATCTTATTGGATTAATAATTGACTTCCTAGCCATAGTTGTGAAAGGTACTCAATCTGATTCTCTTCTTTTTTTCTTTTTTTTAAATGGTATGACCTTTAATATTCACATCACATGCCTTTTGAGATTATTCTGGTATATGGTATAAGACGTTGGTCTAACCCTATTTTCTGCTAGGTTGCTTTCCAGTTTTCCCAGTAATTTTTGACAAATAGTTCTTTCTAAGGTAATTTATGTTTTCAGTCAAACCCTTTATTTTACAGATGATTAAACTGAGAGGTTGAATGACTTATGTGGCTTACACAAAAGCACACAGCCAGTCAGTGTCGGAGGTGGAATTAGAATCCAGGTCTTCCTAACACCAAGTCCTCCACTCTCCCATGCTACTTCTTATTTTACAGATGAGAAAAACCAAGACCAGAGAGGGAAATGATTTGCCTGTGGTCACAGAAGTACAAATGAACAAAACCCAGGTCTTCTGACTTTAAATGTAATACTCTTTCTACTAGAGTATGTATGTGAAATAAAGGAAGACACATGGATGGCAAGGAGAGAGAAAAAAAGGATGGAGGCTGAGTCCGAGGCAATGGCCCGGAAGAAATACACCAGGTCATTCTGGGGGATAGTGTTCAATGTGTATTAGGGGTGGGGAAAGACTGTCTTCCATTCTCTCTAGCTGTTTGACACTGGCCTTACCTTACCTGCTTAAAGCCAGAGATCTAGGCCAGATGATCCCCTGAGGTTTCTAACAGTTCCAAGAACCTCCCCTATATATGACTTAAAGGGGAATGTTGGAGGCCTGTACAAGTAGGTACAGACGTCATTTTCTGTAAGGGTACCTAATTAAAGTTTTCTGTTAGGATGGTACCTATGGAGAGCAGAGACCCACAGCCAGAACCTGGGTCAGCCTTCTCTCTCAGCTGCACAGAAAAAGATTTCTGAGTGTAATTTAGGCCAAGTCACTAAATCAATTTAAAAAAATTATTAAATATCTGCTCTGCGCACAGAATAAGACAGGAAAGAAGAGGAGAAAAACCATCTTGCTCACCTGTTCAAGTTCCCATTGGCCCAGAGCCTAGAAAGATTTAAAATTAGGTTTAAAATCTTTGAGAACAGGGCCCATTTCATGTTTGTAATTTTATCCCCAATACTAAGCACAGTGCCTGGCACATAGTAGGGGGGAGGTAGCAGGGCCAGAGGACTAGAAAGGGCATGATGGGTTAAGTAAAGGACCAGTTAGGAGACAAGGTTCCAGGGTCCAAGAGAAACACAGGCAGGGGAAGGTGGGGTAGGGCGGGGTAACGAAAAGAGCCTGAAAGTCCTGAGTTCAAGTCCCAGCCCTTCCAGTAACTACTGTAGCTACACAAACTTCATCTTCCTCTTTGGGGCTTCAGTTTCTAAGATCAGAGGGCTGGGTGAGTCTACAGGGCCTTACTTCTGAGTGTCAGGCAGCCATCTCCAAGAAAATTAGAAGAGTGTGTCACCAAATACCTTTATTAGAACAAGAGAGAAAGGAAATCAGTCTTCACCTTTAGGGGAGAACAACCTATTCCCCCTGTGGAGATCAACCAGTGTGGGAGGAGGGAGCTGTAATAGCCAAGTCATCTGCCAGAAAACCTCTGGGTCTCCAAATTCACGCTCACACAATTCATTCAACAAACATTTATTATTTATTAAGCCCCTGCTGGGAGTATAGCATCATAGACTGGAACAGCAATCTCTTCATTTTGCGGATGAGAAAAGGGGGTGTGAAGAGTATGAGCGCCCAGGCTCACACAGGTGCTAAGTGGCAGAGCCAGGACTGCTCCCTTCCAATAGGATGCCTTCGATGCGACAGCCCTCGGTTGTCTCTGGGGATACTGAGATTCAACACCAAATCAAAGCAAACGGGAGCCTACATTCTACCCGCCAGAGACACAGAGAGATGGCACAGGCACAAGAACAGATATCCAAAGAACCCAAGGCAGAGGGTGGCGAGGGCCCAGGGGGATGTGAGAAGGAAGGGAGCCCTGTTATGTGAGGGAAAGGCTTCAGAAGAGGCGGCACCTGGAGGATACTGAAAGGTCCAAGAAGTGAGGATGGAAAGCCTTCTAAGTGCAGAAGGGCTTGCCTGTGGAATGCTTAATTGTAGAGAGACCTCATGGGAACAGGAAGGAACCATCCAATTGGGATAATAATATATAACAAATACTTATGTAGGGCTTTCAATTTTACACTTTATTCATATTATCATTTCATTTGATCTCATTTGATTAAAAACTAGAATGTGAAGAAAAAGTCATATGAAATGAAATCAGGAAAGATAGATTGGAGCCAGAGGGAGGGCTTGAAATGCCAAGCTGTGGCATTTTTATTTTCTTCTGCAGGTCCTGGGGAGCCCTGGATGGGTTCAGAGCAGATCGCAGGCAATGGTCAGCTTTGTGCCTTCACAGGTTACTGTGGCAGTGGTGTGAAGGACATATTGGAGAGGGGGCTTGGTACCTATCTTTAGTCTAAAACTCTGGTGCTCTCACCCCCTAGTCTAGTCTAACCCTTTACTGAGTCACGGAGGCCCAGAGAGGAGTAGATTTGCCCACAGAGAAGCCAGTAGAACCAGATCTCTTGACCTCTCCATTCTGGTTCCACACCCCCTCTCAAAAAAGTCAGTCTGGGTTCAAGTGCTGGGCGAGCGGTCAGGGACCTAAGCTGGTCAAGTTGGGAAATGCCTTCCCTAACTCCTCTAGGCTCCACCTGGCATCTCAGGCACCTTCTTTTTACCTAGCCATGGCTCCTATAAATATATACATAATACATATAAATTATAGTATATAAATATCTGTGTGCAATAGATCTAGTTACGTATTAAACATGCAAACTACGTTTCTATATACTAAAATGTTATGTCATATACTCCATAAATATATTATTAATATCTGTAAGGCATACTTGTTATATATAAATATGCATAAACATGAGCAATGAATGTTTCACTATACATGCACACACACACATACTATACAATAACCAGTGTGTATACAGAACTCTAAACTGTGCACTTTGCATCCATGATTTCATTTGACTCACAACAACCCTGTGAGGTAGGTGCTTTTATTATGTCCATTTTACATCTCCTTGGTCACCTTGCTAAGTCAATGTCTGAGGTAGGATAAAAGCAGGAAGATCAAACCCTGAAGGCCTCTAGAATGTGGGGTGATCAGAGCATCTAGCCAACTCCCCCACCCTTCATTGTTCCCACTTACCTTCTTTCTTTGGACTGCTTGCTGCTGCTGCCTCAGACCCTGGGGGTCACCAGCTTAGCACCCCCTAACCTCATTCTCCAAATAGGTTTGAGCCGGCCATGCCACCCTTATCTTCACTTGTCCCATCATGCAACCCCTGGAAGTGAACACTTCGATGACGTTACCAGGGGCACCTGCCCTTAGCGGAAGGCCTCATGCCCGGTGGCACAGTGCCAACCTCTGACACTCTCAGGGTGCATCCTTAGTGACACACTGCCACGTTCACATTGACAGTCACAAACGCAGGCAGCCCCTTGGACTTCCAGGACCAGCACTTGACCAGGAACGGGCCAAGGACGACAAGAGAAGGAACCGCTTAGAGACCTTCCTCTTGGCCAAGCCCCCAGGGATCTGGGTTCCCATCCAGTAACTGGTGGTCCAAGCAATGAAGAAGATCCAAACCGGCTCCCTGGGCCCCGAGGCACATGAGTAGAGCAGATTAAGGCTTCTGGATGTCCCCTCTTCCCCGGGCATAAGCAAGATCAGAGCAAGGGGATACAGCAGAGGCTGAGGATGTAATCAAGGATGGACATCGATCTGGACTTGACAGGAGACAAACAGACAGACCCTGGTGGAAGGCTTGGGGTAGAGGCATAGTGGTGGTAGTGGTGGTGGTGCAGTGCCTTAAGGCCCCTATCATTCTTGGCTGCCCACATCTGGCTGGGGCCCCCGGGACCTTTCTTCTTTCGGGCTAGAGGTTGGCATGCAGCCACCTTCCGGCCCACTGTTCCTCTAGGCTCTGGGCAACAAGGTCAGCGCTCCAAATTAAGAAACCACATCCTAGACCCTTCACTGTCATCGGAAGCTCAGAGGGTGCCCACAAGCCCCTCTAGGGATTCCCCAGCCAGATCATCAGATTTCAGAACTGATCTGCTGCAGCAGATGGAGAGCCTTGGACTTGGGGTCTGAAGAGCCGGAACTCAAACCAGATCTGGACCTTTCTTATCCTCTCTCAACTGTGGTTTCCTCATCCATCAACCAGTAATTATGAAAAAAAAAATCGCTTTCTAAACCTTGGAGTGACATAGAAAACATAAGCTCTTTATGACAATTCCTCTGGTTATCGGGTGCTTTCAAGGAAATAGCCCAGGCCAGGGTCAAGCACCTCCCTGGGGCCCCACAGCCAGAGGGCCTGGGCCTAGAGTCCCTTCCAGGAAACTCCTAGTGGCCAACACAGCTGGGGTGGAATAGAGATTAGTCAGCAGGCCGAGTCAGCCCAGGGAGCTGTTTCAGGGAAGGAGGGAAGTGGTGCTGACAGGAAGCAAGGGGAGGGGGGAAGAGGTGGAGGAGGTGACTGGGGAAGCCAGTCAGGGGACCCGGTGTAGATAGGATCAGGCCAGCTGGAAACACCAGCCCAATTTCCCCTAAGTCCTTGGGTAGGGATGGGGGGACCAGAGGCAGAGGGTAGCCCTTGCTTTGGGAATGGAAAGGGGGAAGGGGGCAATCCCATAAGGTACTGAAGTAAACCAGAAGTGGGGGGAGAAGACAGAGACCCATCTCATCTCGAGTACTCAGATCTTGTTCCACGAAGCCTCACCAGGATAAATTAGAGATGGGCTTGAGGTCCAAACCAGAAAGGGGATGTGGGACAGCCCCTGGAACAGCTGCGACGAGGAGGGAGAGTCCAGGGGACGGCCCAGAGAGGCCCTGGCCCGGGGCCCTTGGGTAAGAATGGGGGCATTAGCTCCCAGGGAAGTGACTCATCCTCCCAGATTCTGAGCACTGCCAACTTAGAAGGCACTGACAGGCCCTTCCTTCCCTCCCCCACCCCATCCCCCAAAGTCTCTCACACCTGCCTGTCATGGAGCCAAAAAAACACCCACTCTCCAAGAAATGAAGGGGTGGGAATAGATGATCTCTAAGGCCCCTTCCTCCACAAAATCCCATAATCTGGTCCTTTGGGAGTTTCCAGAGTGCCTCCAGGAGAAGGCAGAGCAGCCCAGCAGGAAGAGCGGTGGACGTGACTTTCAGGAGACATGGGATCTGGGCTCAGCTCTGGGATCTCTGGGCCAGGTGACCTCTGAGAATTCGAGCTCCCTCCTCTCCAAGCCTCAGTCTCCTCAGCTGTCAACTGGGAACAAGAAGAAGGCCGACAAAGGCTGAAGGTGAGGAAAATGCTTTGTAAACAATTCTAGGCTCTGTGTTATCCATGTGAGAGCAACTATCACGAATGAGAAACATGGAATGCTAATGGTGAGAGGAACCAGACACACAGAATGTCAGGGCAGGGAGTGCCAGAAGAATGTCCGGCCTGGAAGGGTCCTCGGAACAAAGAATGCCAGTGGTGGGGGATGTATGATGATATAGCACTTTAAGGCTTACAAAGCGCTTCACAAGTTATCTTGTTGGCTCCTCACAACAACCCTGGGAGGCACGTGCTTATTATTATGTCCATTTTACACATGAGAAAACTAAGGCCAAGAGAATTTGCCCAGGGTCACAGTCAGAGCTGGGATGGACTTTTGAACACAAAAGGAGGAACCTTAGATCAGAAGATGCCAGAGTCAAGAGGGCCCTTAGAACACAGAATGTCAGAGCTGAGAGGGCTCTGAGAACAGGGAATGCTTGAATTGGGAGGGCTCTTAAAACCCAGAAGGTCAGAATAAGAGGGTTCTTAGCACACAATGTCAGAGCAGGGAAGGACTTTAGAACCGAGAAGGTCAGAGCTAGGAGGAACCTTACAACACAGAATATCAGAGCTGGGAGGAACCTTAGAACACATTAGAATATCAGAGCCCTTAGAACAT
>NW_020949696.1:1926297-1930284 GCF_900497805.2 Vombatus ursinus
TGGGAGGAACCTTAGAACACATTAGAATATCAGAGCCCTTAGAACATCGAATGTCAGAGCTGGAAGGAACCTTAGAACACAGAATGTCAGAGCTGGGAGGAACCTTGGACCTCAGACCTTTAGAGATCACCCAGTCCAACTCATTCAGGTAACAGAGGGGCGATTAAAGCCCAGAGAAGGAAACACACGGCTCCCAGGCCCTCAGCTTGTTAGTAGAAGAGCCCAGCCTTCTGTTTTCCCAGTGAGGGCTCTTTCTCACCCACTCTGGGAGCTCCCTGGGGGTTGCATCTATCCAATGAGCTATAGCTGAGCAGGTAGCAGGACTTGGGTTAAGTCAGTACAACTCGTGAGCTTCTCTAGGAAAAAGGGAAGAGGGCAATGGTCTGCAGAGCTGGTAAGGAGGCTTTAGGTTACACAAGCTGCTTGGATTGCTGGGAGGCAGCCGGAATGGACCCAATCTAATGGGATCAAGAATCCTGGAGCTGGGGGTGGGATGTTCTGAGAGCAGAGAGTCTAATAGCAGGTTAAATTAGCTCAGTCTACTCCCTCGACCTACCACCACACACACACACACACACACACACACACACACACACACACACAGGCAAAGAACACATAAACATGCACACACCAGCAGACACATGCAAACATGCACGGTGCAGACATGTTCACACACATGTAAAGACAGTGTGTGCATGCATGTAGGCAGGCACACAGATTAGACACACATGTGCGCACGCACACACACACACACACACACACACACACACACACATCCTACACACACAAGGGAACACTCACACCCCTTCCCAGAGCCGGCAGAAGAAGCTGAGGGCCCCAGGCGAATCGACCAGGTTGGGCACTTTATTTCCTAACTTTCCCATTAGACAGCAGGAGGCTCCATACCTGGGTCCAGTAAACTCAAACGTGGGGGGTGAGAAGAGGGCTGCGCTCACTGCAGACAGGGGGCAGCAAGGATTGGGCAAAGGGAATGGGCACACGAAGATGCTTCTGCCAAGGCAAGGGGGCACATTCTCCTCCCACTTAATATAAGCCAATTCCCTGTCCACAGATGTGTCCCAGCCCTGTGCCAGGCAATCCTGAGGCTGAGCCCAGGGAAGGAGGGGAAATCCCCCCAGAGTGGGGCAGAAAGTGCTTCGGGTCTGCACTGGGCCTTTGGGCTCCTGCCAGGGAACTTTCAGGGAATAAACCAGCTCAAGGGCTCGAGGCCTGGTCAATGGCCCGGGGCCTGAGCACACTAGCAGTTTCCCTTCCCCGTGGGCAATGTGAAAGTACCCACTTCTAAGGCCCATCCCCACGAGCTCTACCACGATATCCTCGGGAGAGTTGGGCTGGTGCTTCCATTGATTTACCATTCCCTTGCCCATTGGGGCTACATGAAATCTTGTAGCTGGTCCTTGCCAGACAGATCAGGCCCCCAGGTAACTGCCCAGCTCTGGTGGGGAGGACTGAAGAGGGAGGGAGACAGGTGCCCCCAACTGGGTGGTCCAGACTCTTCATTCATTCCTAGGGACTGACCTCATTCGAGGTTACCGCCCAGGTGGTATGTGAGCGGGGCAGGTCAGGCTTTGGGACAGGAAAGGGACAGGGAAGATGCAGGCCTGGGGCTGGAAGGTGCAGGGGAGCCCAGGCAGGCAGTAGGCAGCATCCGTCTGTCCAGGCTTTCAATTTCTGGCAGCGATGACCACAGACAGAGCCACACCCCCGAGGGCTACAGCTGTTGCCCCAAAGAGCCATTTCCACGGAATGGACTATAGAAAAAAAAACAACAAACAGAAAGGAAAATATTTAAGTGCCGCTCATCCCCTCCCTGCCCTGAGTGATCCACCATCTCCGCAAGTCTGTCCCCAGCCCTGCTGATGACCCAGGACCTGGCCTTGGCCGTCTGAGCTCGAGCGAAAAAGCCAAATCCTTAGCCTAGCATTCAAGGCCTGCATGGCCAGGCCCCAACTCCCTTCTCCACCTTCTTCTCTAGCCAGGCTGCTCACCATCCAGTCCCCAGAACATCCTCATGTCATCTTCCACGAATGTGTTCACTCCACCTCTTCTACTTGGGATGCCTCTCTTTCCCCTTTCTTCTGTCTCTCCAAATCCTTCCTCTACCCTTAAGTGGCCAGCTCAAAGCTCACCTCTTCCAGGAAGTCTTTCATGACTACCCCAGACCACAGGGAGCATTAAGTTCTTCTGAGCTCCTAGGGTACCTGGCAACTGCCATTTGGGGCCTCGGAACATCTCTTGAAGTATGATTTGCTTTTTCCTGTACATGTGTCCCTGCCTCCTTGACTCAAAGAGAAGCTCCCTGAGGGTGCTACAGGGACCAAATCTTTTGCTCTTCCTTTTCTCCAGCCCGGCCCAGCTCTGAAGAATTCCAGTCATAAAGGAAGCCCCACATAGGTGCTGAGGGGCAGGGACCTACAGGGCCACAACTGGTCTTCACTCTGTCCTGGGATTTCCCCTAAAGACTCCTCCTAAAGGCAAAGAATTCTACAAACGAAAGTGAGTTCAGGGATCTTCTGCCCAGGGCCAAGAGATCTGGGTTCGAACTCTGCCACTAACCTGACAAATGACCTCTGACAAGTCCCTTCGCCAATCCAGGCCTCCATTCCTAGCTCTAATTTGAGAGGATTACACCAGCTGGTTTCAAAACTCCCTCTCCATTAAAAAGTCCTACCTAGCTCTAACCTTTTCTGTTCCAAGGGCCCTCCCAGCCCTGACATTCCATGTTCTAAGGCCCCTCCCAGCTCTAACATTCCCTATTCGAAGGCCCCTCCCAGCACTGACAGTCTGGGTTCTCCTACTGCTGACAAAATAAAGTCTCTTCAAGTCCTAAAATTCTACGACTACGATGCCCACCAGTGACTTGGCTCTGAGCTGGCAGAGCTACTGAAATTCAGCTTGTGCGGCCCCACCCCCGGCACTGCCAGAGATGGCAATGCTTGCCAACAGCACAAAGGGGCCCCTCACCTTCCTATCAAGGCCTAGCTAGACCAAAGGCTGAATACTGGGAGAGGTCTCTGGACTCCTTGCCCCCCTGTCCCAAGTCCCTTACCCGGGGGCCCTTGGCGGGGCCCTTGGCAGGCAGTCCACTGGCACCAGCAGTGCCAAGCATCTTCTTGTACATGGCAGTCTCTGTGTGCCTCTGGGCGGCATGCTTTTTCACCAGCTTTGAGAGCTCCGCATGAATAGTCTGCAAGGTGAACACAGGAGAGGGAGAGAGGACCACCCCAAGAAGTGTTGGGGAGGGAAGCAGGCAGGAGCGAAGTAGATCCCAAAGCCCTTGGAGAAGCAGTAAAGGAGCCCCCACTCATGGTCCCAGTCTGCCAGTACTGGGAAATGGGGATGCAGAAGCTAGCTACTGGCTTCCTAAGAAACAACTAAGGACAAGACAAAGGTCATGACTTGGCTCAATCACATGCCAGGTGCCTCCTGCTGCCTCACGGACACCTCCCCCAACCTGGCATGATAAACAATGGGGGCACCAGTAAAATCTGTGAGGGTCGGAATAAGGGGGAACATGCTTCTGGATTTCCAGGAAGAGACAGCGAATGGGGGAAGAGAAAAGAGGATATCCCCTCTCTCCCCAGAGAAGCTAAAGCTGGGGAGTCTGGGTCCGAACTGGGACGGGACTACGACCCTCAGTTTGAGACAACGAGAGGGTGGGCGGAGGACTGCGGCAGGAAGGGAAGTAGAGGGCCTGCGGAAAGCTACTTTGCCTCCCCCTGAGAACCCAAATATCCCCCTGGTCCTGAGAAAAAAAGCACTAAGAGGAAACTCCCGGGGCCAGTTTCATGTCCTGTAAAGTGAGGGATGAGACTTAAAGTGTTCAAAGATCTCTGATAGCTCTGACTTAGTGAGTTCGAAGGGCCCTCCCAGCTCTGCCATCCTGTGTTCTAAAGGTCCCCCCAGCCCTGACCCCCTGTGTTCTAAGGGCCCTCCCGGCCCTGACCTCCTGTGTTCTAAGGGCCC
>NW_020949696.1:1930294-1984768 GCF_900497805.2 Vombatus ursinus
CTAAGGGCCCTCCAGGCCCTGACATCCTTTGTTCTAAGGGCCCTCCCAATTCTGACCTCCTGTGTTCTAAGGGCCCTCCCAGCCCTGACATCCTTTGTTCTAAGGGGCCCCCAGCTCTGATATCCTGTGTTCTGAGGCAGAAGTGTCAAAGTCAGCCTCTTGGACTCTCCAGTTTGCTCTGAATCAGACTGAAATGGAATTGGGAATGTTTCACAAAATAAATAAAAATATAATCCAATATAGATAATAGTAATTTGTCAATTTGTTTCTATTTGAGTTTGATACCACTGGTCTAACGTGCCTTCACTCACAAACATAGAGAGAAGGTCCCTAAAGGCTGTCCAGTCCGACACCCCTCATGTCATGGATGAAGAAGACGGAGGCCCGAGACACAATCTGATTTGCCCAGAGTCACTCAGGGAGTACGTGGCAGAAGCTGGATTCAAACCCAGGTGCTCTGGCTCCAAATCCCTCATTCCTATCACTGAATTGCACTGTCATAATGCCTTCAGCGCTCATCTCTGAGTAAGAAAAAAAATGGGTGCCCGCTGAATCTTCACAGGACCAGTTGCAGACTCTTAGGTCCTGGCCCTGGGCCATTAAATGTCCAAGGCATGGCAGACACAGACAGCAGTTAGTGCCAGGCCAGGGAGGAGGGCTCATGTGGCAAGAGGCCCAGGGGGTGCTCATCCCAGCCAAGCCCCAGCCAGGCCCCTTTGGTGGGACAGGACAGCATTCTGCATCCTGGACAAAAGGGCAGGGCTCCATGCCGGCCAGCGCTGGCCGAGAGGCAACCGGAGGGCACGGCAGGAAGACTCAGGGATGGCCTCCTTTGAGCAGTCTAGTACAGAAGAGCAAGGGCTCCCCCGCTGAACTCCAGCCTGCTGGTCAGACTCACTGAGACGGAGCCAAGAGAGACCTTAGAAGTTATCCAGCCCAAGGCGCAGGGAAGGCAAGTGATTTGCCCCCCGTCACAGGGGAAGCAGCAAAGGCAGGATCCAAACTCAGGTCCCCTAACTCCACATGTGGAGCTGTGCCTCCCACAAGAGGGAAGCTGCTGCCACAAGAGACTTGGCCCGGTCCCCAAAGAACAGCTAGCACTGGAGGTAAGAGTCCGCTCTGAGGATCACAGACTGTCAGAGCACAGGGACCTCAGAACTCATCTGGTTGAAGCCCTCTTCCCGAGGCCAGGCATAGGCTGTGGAGAAGGCTGGGAGACGAGGCTGTTTCCAGGTCTCCTGAGACCCAGCTCTGTCTCCCACCCCTCCCTGTCTCTCTCCAAAATGCTTAAGAACTTACCTTGTTGGAAGGTTCCAGCTTGAGGGCAGCTCTCAGGATGGGGATGGCCTCAGCATACTCACCTTGCTGTGCCAGCACCTATAGGAGGGCAGGTAGCATTGATCAAGGACATACTGAAGGTCCCCATCTACTGGGCCCCAAGCCTTGCTCAGGCAAGAGAAAGGAAGGGCTTTGTCCCTCCCCTTCCCCCAAGGAATTTCATCTCTCACTGGGGAGATGAAATTCTGGACCTCAGTTTCCTCAACTGTAAAATGAAGGAGTTAGACTAAGGAGCCTCCCAGCTCTGTGTTTGAAGGTTCTCTGTTGTAAGGGCCCTCCCAGCTCTGACATCCCATGCTCTAAGGGCCCTCCCGGCTCTGACATCCCATGTTCTAAGTGCCCTCCCAATCCTGACATCTGCTAGTCTGTGACTCTCATTCTCACAGTATCTGTGTAGGTGCTCCACAGGACACAGAATGATGTGATCCGTGTGCCCTGGGCTTCACTGAGGAGGCTGCAGGTTGGGGCAGGGCTGGCCAAGGCATCTGCTGGCCACCTAGGGCTCACCTTGCCCTTCCGGAACAGGGCCTTGATGTTATCTGGCTGGTGGCTGAGTGCCAGGCTGCAGGAGTTCAACGCTGCACTGTAGTGGTCCAGCTTGAGCTGTGAGGCAGCCAGGTTGTTCAGACATTTTACCTTCAGCTCCAACAATTCTGCCTCCTCCTCTGGGCTCACATCAACTGGCATGGGGGTGCAAAGGAGCATAAGGGAACATGACCCTTCACACAGCCCACCCCAGCCCCTGGAGACATAGAGGGCCCAGCCTTGACCAAGGCAAGATAGATGGGCATCAGTGGCAGGAGGGGGCGGGGTTCATAGCTGGGACCTCCACAAGGGCTCCAAGATCCAGGCCAGGAAGTCCCCCACAGACATGGAAACTCCCCGAACGTTCCACCCCTTGGGGAAGCAGGGACAGAGCCCAATGGCACCTTTGGAGTTGGCACTGATGACCTTGAGCGCCAGGTCGTAGGAGTTGGCAGCCAGGACAAAGTCGGCCCTCTGGTAGTGGGCATTCCCACATTCCCGCTTGCGGTCAGCCAGGGCTACTCGCTCTCGCCCACTCAGCAGCTCCAAGTCAGGCCCGTCCATGGCTGTCTGCAGAGCCACCTCGAGGTGAAGGGTTGAGTTGGGAGGGATGGCAGGACTTCTGTGGGGCGACAGGGGCCAGAAAATCAGGGCATCTTGATACAGCCTCCCCAGGGAGCCCTCCCACAGATTCCCCCAATGGGAGCAGGGGAAGGACGGTCTTCCAGCTCCTGCCTAATCCCCAGATCTGACTCCAGGTGACTCGCTTTCCCTCCCCGGGCCTTGGTTTCCTTATCTAGAAAAAGAGAGAATGAGACCAGGTCACTCTGCGGTCCCTTCTAGCTGGGACACTGAGAAATCCCTGACCAAGGCAGTGTTTGCTTGTCGAGCAGCTCACCTACTAGAAAGAAAGTCCTTCCAGAGACTCTTACTGTCTGATGAGGGACAGGCAGTATCAGCTTTCCTCCATCACCCATTTATTGAAGGGGAGAAAGGATAAGGGGAGCAGGAAGGGCGGAGCTCCCGGCCTCAGGGACACTTTGGTCAGGAATGAGATGAACAGTGACCCTGGTGATTCAGCTGGGAGGATCTGCCCCACCCTACCCCGGCGTTGTCCAGAGACCTCCAGGGAACCTCGGATTCCCAAGAAGATCCTAGTAGGAAGCTCCCAGCATGGAAGAGGGGAAAGAGCCCCGGACAGGAAGACAGGATAACGAAGAGGTCCTCGGTCATTAATTCTCCATATGAACTGGACACTGTCCCTCTCTGGATTTCAGTTATCCAAACTGCTGAGTAAAGGGGTTGGACTAGATGTCTGTTAAGGATCTTCCCAGCTCTGACATCCTGTGTTCTAAGGGCCCTCCCACCTGTGACATCTTGGGTTCTAAGGACCCTCCCAGCTCTGACATCCTGTGATCTAAGGGCCTTCCCAGCTCTGACATCTTGAGTTCTAAGGGCCCTCCCAGCTCTGACATCTTGGGTTCTAAGGTCCTTCCCAGCTCTGATATCTTGGGTTCTAAGGGCCCTCCAAGCTCTGACATCCTGTGTCCTAAGGGCCTTCCCAGCTCTGACATCTTGGGTTCTAAGGGCCCTCCCACCTGTGACATCCTGTGTTCTAAGGGCCTTCCCAGATCTGACATCTTGGGTTCTAAGGGCCCTCCCAGCTCTGACACTCTCTATTTAAAAATCTCTTGCAGCTCTTAGGTTCCATATCGCTCTGCCTGCTGGGCACCAGTTCCTGCCCCAGGCAGGTCAACGCTCAGGCCTCCTCTACTCCATCTCACCTGCCATGAGATCCATAGCAGTATTTGGCATCTGCAATGATCAGGGCCGTTTCACCCACATTCATGAGCTGCACACTCAGATCCAAAGCCTTCAGAAACAAAGAAGAAGCCAGCCAGATGAGGATGAGTAATAAATCAGGGTGGAGAGGGAGAATAAGTGTATACAGTGCCTACTTTAGCCAGGCACTGTGCTAAGCACTTTACAAACATTATCTCATCTGATCCTCACAACCACCGTGGGAGAGGCAGGTGCTATTACTGTCTCCATTTTACATCTCTGAGGCAAACAGAGGTGAAGTGACTTGCCCAGGGTCACACAGGGAGTAAGTCTCCAATCCCAAATTTGAGCTCTGGTCTTCCTAACTCCAGACCCATGTTCTCTCCACTGTGTCACCAGCTGCCTCTAGGGGACAGCCCCACTCCCCAACCCCAGGCGTGGCTCTCTGCGACCAGGGCCTAAGCACCATCGCCGCTCTCCCCTGCTTCACAGCACCTGGAGAAAGTCACAGTCTCCTAGGGTGAAGGTGAGGCTTGGCTGCTTCTCCACCTGGGTTCCACCATCCTCAAGTGAGACCTTCAACTGCACTGTCACATCCTGGCCTTTGCTGGGCCGCTCGGCCCCGGGCGGGGCAGCTACTAGAATCTTCTTTCTAAGCAGTCCATTACCTAGGAGGGAGACAGAGGACAAGGTGACATCTCAGGGGTGATTATTGAGGCCCCCTCAACTTTCAATTCAAACCTGGGTGCTCCTTTGGTCAGGAGCACTGGGTGGATGCACAGGGAGGCTCAGACCAGAATCCCACAGGACAGGCTGTAAGCGGTATCACTGGAAGAAACACTCACCTCTCCGAGATCCTGAACCAAGCAAGCCCTCATGTGTTAACACCTACCACGTGTCAGGCACGGTGCTGAATGCTGGAGTGCTGCACTAGCGTCTTTATGGCAAGTGCGATACCGGGAAGGTACAAAGATGAGGTATGAAGCAATTACGATCTAGAACCACACCAGAAGGAAGGGGATTTGGTCTCACATCTAACCCCAGCTACCTGGGCCATTCTGGACACAACACTTTCTTTCTCTGGGTTTCATTATTTTCATCAGTCAAATAGATGGAGCGGGGCGGGGGGAGACATTAGACCAGAAAGTCCACAAAGTGCCTTCCAACAACAAGAAAAAGCCTTTCTAGAAAATTATTCACGTCAGTACTAGGTATAATAACAAAAAACTGGAAACAACGTCCATGTGCAACAGCGAGAATGGCTGAACAAATGGTGACATGTGGATGTAATGGGACAGTTATCACATTATAAGAAATGCCAAGGACAATGGGACTCCCCAAAAGGCTGGGTTGGAAATGACCTCAATGCCCATCTGGTCAGATCCACACTAGGCCAGTCCCCTTGGCCAGAGAGTGGCCGGCCAGCCTGTGCTGGAGGGTCTCTAGGGAGGAGGACCCCACCACCTCTTGGGGGCAGCTTTGGTGATGGGAAAGCTGGATGCCCTTCACGCAAACCTCCCCCAGCTGCTTCCAGGCCTGCCCACAGCAGACTCCTCCTGCCTTCAGCCACCTGAACACAGCTCTCAGGCCTTGGCCAGTCTCCTCTTCTCCAGGTCAAGTACCCTGAGTTCTTTTAACCAATCCCGGATGCTCCTCTGGATTACCAATGCCCTTCACCCAATGGAGTGCCCAGTCTGCCCAGGCTGGGTCCAGAGGGACCTTCACCCCCTCGTCCTGGACGCTAGGCTTCTCCTTCCAGAGTGTCAGACTGCGTGAGGTTCCCATTGTACACTCACGAAGAAGAAGCTTGTAAGCCACTAGAAGCCCAAGTTCTGTCTTAGCCGAGCGATCCAGCTCGGTTTCCATCTACACTTGAGATGACTTTCTTTTTTAAGCTCAATAATAACACTTTACATTTATTCCTATTAAATCTCATCTTCTTGGCTTCAGCCCAACGTTCCAGCTGGGCCAGACCTTTGGGGCACCTGATTTTGCCACTCAGGATGTGAGCTATTCCCTTGGGCTCTGCAGCATGCCCATCAAATTCTCTGATGCCACCCAGACCCCTATCCAAGTCACTGATTAAATAATTAAAGTGGCCCAAGAGCAAGCAGGGCTGGGCTGGAAGCAGCTCCCAATGGCTCCAGAGTCAGTTGTGAAATTTTCAGAAGTCACCTCAGAAATCAGCAAGCTCTACGCATCAGGGCTTGAGTGATTTCTCACAAATTTTGTCTTGTTTGATCCTCCCAACAACCCTTGAGGGCAGGGACTGTTTCTTTTCTTATTTGTAGCCCTAGTACCTAGCCTAGTGCCTGACGCATAGTAGGTGCTTAATAAATTGGATTGATTTCTCTAAATTACTTGCGTTTGTCATTTTACAGCAAAAGCATACTCTACTACATTCATATACACAATTTGTCCAGCTGTCCTATGACTCATGCCTGCATACTTGAGTTCCATTGAATACTTTGTTATATATGGCAACTTTCTTTCTGATAAGGACCTCCTTGTAGTATATGCCCACTAATGGCATAGATGGGCCAAAGGACAAGAACAGTCAATGACTTTTCTTACATAATTCGAAGTTATTTTATAGAATTGTTAGATCAGCACCAGCTCCAAGAGTATATTCATCTGCTTATGCCCCCAAAGCCTCTGTAACATTGATTGGTGCCATCTTTTTTTTTAATTAATTTTTTTATTAGAAAAAAATTCACCTTCTCTCCTTCCCATCTCACCCCACCCGAACCCTGTTACAAACATGTCAAATCAAGCAAAACAAACTTCCACACCGGCCATGTCAGTTTCTAGATTCATTCTCTTTTTCTGGGTTGATGTTCCTGTGACCATGATAACTTTCTATGGTGGGATTCTTTTTTTGTTTGCTCATTCTTCCAGCCTGCTTCCTGACTTCAGACTTGATGTAGGGCCAGATTTTGCATACTTCTGGAGAGAATGTCTGGACTGGTCCTGCTGCTGCTGCTGCTGCTGCTTTCTTGGAATACTAAGTGTTATGATTCTAGGACATCAGCTTAGGCTCTCAAAGTAATGTGCTCCAGGGCAAAGTCTGATCACTGTCCCCCGGTCTAAGCATCACAATTTCCTGACTTGGATCTGGGTTTGAGCAACAGGCTTATGGGTTTGCCTCTGGCTGAAGTTCCAGCAGACTGCTGCTAGGCTCAGTCACCGTCAGCCCAATGGACTTTGGTCTGGGACGACTGTCCTGGTTATTCTGTTGCAGGTTTCAGAGTGGACTAGACATTGGAACGGAGACCTTGAACCCCTCCTGGGGTCAAAGTCACATAGCTACTGCTATTGCTTGCTCCTGAACTTGCCCCTCACTGGTACATAGCCTAGGACCCATGACCACTCCTCACCCTGAAATGCCACCGCTAGGCACAGGTCTCCTCCTCAGTCTGCTTTGGACCTATGATCCCAAAACTAGGCAATGAGTCACAGACATGCCAGTGTGCACCTATTCCTTCACCCTTCACAAGCTTAGGCCCCTCTGTGCTAGAATGTTCCACATGGCCATTCCTGGCTAGACTGTGTCCCTAGTGTCCTGTGTCAACCTCGGCTAGAAAAACGGTTCGTTGTGATTTTTTTTTCCCCTTGGATTTCCTAATCAAGACTGCACCAAGGCCTGGTGCATTTTCTAGAGAAAATGGGAAGAGGGGAAAGGGGTAGGGCTGGCTGAACATCTTCCTGTTACTCTACCCTCTTGATTTTATCTTTCTATTGCAATCTTTGTTCATCTTTGCAAATCTGATGGGGTACAAGTGAAACCTCAGAGCTGTTTTATTTAGCATTTTTAAAATGACTGATGATCAGAAATAACTCAATCTTATGTGCTTGCATAAATTTCCTATATATTTTGGACATTATCAGACCTTAATCAGAGAAATTTGATGAGAATTTCCCCCCAAAATTAACTGTTTTCCTTTTTATTCTAGTTACATTGTGTGAAAAAATTTTTATATAATAGAAATTACATATTTTATCTTTTTATGATCAACTCTATCCCTTCTTTAGTTAAAAGTTCTTCTCCTGGTCATACGTGTAAAAGATAATCTCTTTCCATTCTCCTCTAATTTGTTTGTGATATATTTATATATAGATATTGTACTTCTATTTGGGGTTTATTGCAGTATATGCTGTTAAAGTGCTAGTCTAAACTTATTTTCTGCCAAACTTTACCAGCAATACTTGTCAAAGAGCTTTCCTTTTCCTTTTCAATTTAGAGCCCTTTTGATCAGAATTTTAAGACTTAAGATAAATGCATTCTTGCCAGTCCTTCTTCCATCTCTGGCCAGGACCAGACCAGTCATTTCTATATTTTGAGCCACAGTCCAAAAATCCAAATCCTGTTCTTAGATAACACCTTCTTAACTGGCTCAACACTTTCCAAATCTGCCTTCCTCTTCTGAACCCCTCGCCTTCCATGGACAACGATGGTGGAAAATACCATGTGTGGCCCCAAGAGCTTCAGTTTCTTCTCTAAGGGGACATATTTTTTAGCGACACTTCCTGAATTCCTCCTGGCATTGTCATTTGTGCCCATGGGAAAAACCAGAAGGGGGTAATCATCATCCAGCTAAAATTCCCACAAGTGGGACATGAACTCAGGCCACCAAATGAAGACTGGCAGGGAGTGATGTGGAGTTAACAAAGCAGAACCAATAGAATAACACGTTATTCTATTCCAACTACAAAAATGAATACGACTTAAATTGGCAAAAAAATCCCATCCTCAGATTGTCCCATAGACATCACATTATTCAGAGCAGCAGTTTTTGATAACTAGGGTAAAGAATTGAAAATAGAGTAAATGCTCCCTCAGCCATTAAATGACTAAACAGATGGAGGTTCATGAAGGCAACAGAATATGACCGAGCAGTAAGACATGGCAAATGTGAAAAATTCAGAGAAACAAGGGAACACTTACACAAACTGATGTAGAATGAAGTAAGCAGAAGGAGAACATGACGACAACGTAAATAGAAACAACAATGAAATGAGATGGAATTTTCTGTAATTACAGTGGTCAAGATTGACCCTGGAGAAGAGTTGGGAAAATGCAATCCACTCCATTCCCTGCAAAGGTGGGGGACTATGGGTATGGAACAATTCAAATATGGCCGACTCAATCTGAGCATTGGTTTGGCTTGCGGGTGGGGAACCTGCGGCCTTGAGGCCACATGTGGCCCTCTAGGTACTCAAGTGTGGCCCTTTGACCTAATCCAAACTTCACAGAACAAATCCCAAAGGTTTGGCTGAACTCCTTCTTTTCCTTTGAAAATGTTTATTATGAGGGAAGCTTACTAGGTAGGGTAATGGGAAAGAGAGATGCATTTGGAGATTGCTGTGATGTAAAAAACAAAAGGTTTCAACAAAAACAAACAAAACACTGATCAAAAACAACGGACATTGTTAGTAGTGTCTAAAGTACTGACAAAAAGAGAAGACTGAAGGATAAGGCCCCCCAGCCCCCATCACTCTTCCCTTTCTTAGGAGGTGATGAGTCATCCCTCACCTGGGATGCCTGAGCTCTGCGGGATGTGAGCGATCTGTTTTAGCATGTCATTTCTTCTGCGACCCCTCCACAGATCCTGCGGAGAGGCTGATGTTTAACAAGGCAATTGTTAACAGTTGCTCTGCTGGGTCTCTCAGATGCCTGGAAGCTGATGCATGTGGGAGCATTCTCCTTCTTTACAGTAATTTATTGCTGTTGCTAAGTTAAGGTAGCTTCTTGGATTCAGATGAGCTGCTTCCTGGGGATCATTTGCCCTTATGGATGGCAACATGGAGCCAACAGCATTCCCTGCATAATTCATAGTAGCCCTAAAGACCACCATCTCTGGCCATTGCTGGAATCACTCTTCCAGCCATGCACTGATCAAGAGAGTCAGCTACGGTTTGCCTTGTTATCTAGACAAACGAAGAGAGCAGCTTAACCTGTTCTGCTAACTCTACATCAGGAGATTTAAAATTCAATAGTGAGGACTACATAAATCAAGTTATTGCCTATAGCTGGGAACAGATCCAGTCAACAGTTGACATGGAGTTATGAGAAGCTAGGAGGCTGACTGGAGATGCTAGGTTCTCTTTTCCAGTGCAGAACATAAAGGCGTTGACTCTGTTCAGCACTTGAGCTGCTGAGGCAGCTGCCTTCAGGGAGGACCCAATTCCATGGAGAATCCTCTGCAGTGGATGTCACACATGTCTTTATAAATGGTCGCCACCTGCACTCCACTGAGTAACAATGGGTTTCTGTTTTTGGTTGACTGGAGTTATAAGTAGGTAGAACCATAGGACAGTCACAGACCCAGTAATCTTCTCTATGACACATAGACTGAACTGCTTTCTTATCCTAGCAGCTTCTAGAGTCACAGCACCCAACCATAACCAGGCACAGGAACACAAGGCCAATGGATACCACGTGAAACCAGAAATGATGCTCTGAGTCCATTAAACTAGAAAGTGGGAGGGGCGGTGCCAAGATGGTGGAGTAAAGGCAGGGGTTCCCCTGAACTCTCCCAAATTCTTTTCCAAACAACTTTAAAATAACACCTCAAAAATGAATTCTGGAGCAACAGAACCAACAAAAAAGGACGGAGTGAAATGATATTCCAGCCCAAGAAAACTTAAGAAGGTCAGCATGGGGGGGCAACTGAATCGGCAGCTGTGACCTCCGGATTTCTCAGCCCACAGACAGTAAGAGGGTTGGACAACTGGGCAGAGGAAGATTAAAGGGGACTCTTGCCTGGCACTGAGCAAAGGATTCTATTGTATTGCTGGTTCTGGGTGGCAATCCCAGGGGGAGAAGGAGCACGAGCACATTAGAGCCCATGGCCATAGAGGAGGGGGTACCCACTGGGGTCACAGTTCCAGGGTAGAAAAAAGTGCTTGAGTTTGCTCACCAACCAGACCACAGGCCAAGAGAGTAATGACCACACTTCTCCTTAGATCATACCACCTTAGAAGAGGCTTAGACTTACTGACCCCCAGAACTAGCTCTGAAAACAGCTACACAAAAAAACTGAAACTTAGGACACTGCTCCTTCCACCCAGGAGCAGAGCCCAACCTTAACATAAAATTAAAAGTCAAGAAATAGGTAGGAAAAAATAGCAACAACAAAAAAGAACCTGACCATAAAAAGTTACTATTGTGACAGGGAAGATCAAAACATAAAATCAGAAGAAGACAACAAAGTCAAAACTGCTATATCCAAAGCCTCAAAGAAAAATGAGAATTGGTCTCAGGCCATGGAAGAGCTCAAAAAGGACTTGAAAAATCAAATAAGAGAGGTAGAGGAAAAATTGGGAAAAAAAATGAGAGCAATGCAAGAAAATCATGAAAGAGTCAACAGCTTGGTAGATAAGGTAGGAAAAAATACTGAAGAAAATAAAACCTTAAAAACAGAATACAACAAATGATAAAAGAAGCATAATTCACTGAAGAACTCTTTAAGAAGCAGAATTGGGAGGGGTGGAGCCAAGATGGCAGAGTAAAGACAGGGACTCTCCTGAGCTCTCCCCCAAACCTCTCCAAATACCTTTAAAAATGACTCTAAACAAATTCTAAAGCAACAGAACCCACAAAAAGACAGCGTCAAACAACCTGGAAGGTTTCCAGGTCAGTTGTTTTTCCAATGAGACATTTCATATTTTAAAGAATTATTGGACTACCTGAAAGCCATGATCAAAAAAAGAGCCTAGATGTCATGTTTCAAGAAATTATTAAGGAAAACTGTCCTGATATCTCAGAACCAGAGGGTGAAATTTAAAGAATCCACCAATCACCTCTTGAAAGAGATCCCAAAATGAAAATTCCCAGGAATATTATATCCAAATTCCAGAGCTCCCAGGTCAAGGAGAAAATACTGCAAGCAGCCAGAAAGAAACAATTCAAATATTATGCAGCAATAGCCAGGATCACATGAGATTTTGCAGCTTCTACATTAAAAAATCAGAAAGCTTGAAATATGATATTCTGGAGGGCAAAGGAGCTAGCATTACAACCAAAAATCAACTACACAGCAAAACTGAATATAATCCTTCAGGAGAAAAAATGGGTATTCAATGAAATAGAGGACTTTCAAGCATTCCTAATGAAAAGACCAGAGCTAAATAGAAATTTTGACTTTCACATACAAGAGAAGCATAAAAAGGTAAATAGGAAAGAGAAAGTGGGATTTAATAAGTTTAAACTATTTACATTCTTACACGAGAAGATGATACTTGTAACTCCTTAGAACTTTATCATTATTAGGGCAGTTAGAAGGTGTATACAAAGACAGAGGGCATGGGTGTGAGTAGACTATGATAAGATGATATCTAAAAACAAATAAAATTAAGGGGTGACAAAGAAGGATGCACTGGGAGAACAGGGAAGGGGGAGGTAGAATGAGGCAAATTATATTACATAAAAGAGGTTCAAAAAAGCTTTTACAGTGGAGGGGAAAATGGGGGGGGGGGGGTGGTGGCAGACAACATTTGAACCTTACTCTCATTGGAATTGGCTGAAAGAGGGAATAACACACATACTCAGTTCGGTATAGAAATCTATCTTACCATACAGGGGACTAGGAGGAAAGGCAGATAAGAGATGGGAGAGGACTGATAGAAGAAAGTGTTCAGAAGGGAGGCAGTGCTCAGAAGCAAAACACTTTTGAGGAGAGACTGGGTGAAAGGAGAGAAAGAAAGGATAAACGGGGAAAATAGCATAAAAGGAAATTCACAGTTAGTAATCGTAACTGTGAAAAAATTTCCACAGCAATTTTCTCTGATGAAGGCCTCATTTCTCAAATATATAGAGAATGGAGTCAAATTTCTAAGAATACAAGTCATTCTCCAATTGATAAATGGTCAAAGGATATGAACAGATAGTTTTCAGAAGGAGAAATCAAAGCTATCTATAGTCATATGAAAAAATGCTTTAAATCACTACTGATTAGAGGAATGCAATTTAAAACAACTCTGAGGTACTGCCAGGTACCTGTCAGATTGTCTAATACCACAGAAAACAAAAATGACACGTTGAAGGGGAAGTGGGAAAATTGGGACACTAATCCACTGTTGGTGGATCCAAACATTTTGGAGAGCAATTTTGAACTATGCCCCATGGGCTATAAAAACTGTGCATATCCTTTGACTCAGCAATACCACTACTAAGTCTGTATCCCAAAGAGAAAAGGACCTATATATACAAAAATATTCATAGCAGCTCTTTTTGTGGTGGCAAAGAATTGGAAATTGAGGGGACATCCATTAATTAGGGAATGGCTGAACAAGCTGTGGCATGTGATTATGATGGAATACTATTATGCTACAAGAAATGATGAGCAAGATGCTCTCAGAAAAACCTGGAAAGATTTACATGAACTGATGCAAAGTGAAGTGAGCAGAGCCAGGAGAACACTGTACATAGTAACAGCAACACCGTGCAATGACCAACTTTGATAGACTTAACTGTTCTCAGCAATATGATGATCTAAGACAATTCTGAAGCACTCATGATGAAAAATGCTATCCAGCTCCAGAGAAAGAGCTGATGGAGTCTGAATGCAGATCAAAGCATACTTTTTTCCTTTGGGGGATGGGGTGGTGGGGTGGGGTTTGCTTTCTTTACTTTTCTCTTGGTCTGTGCTTTCTTTCACATTATGGCATACCTATTGTGGAGGTATGTTTCGCATGGCTACACACGAATGACTTATATCAGGTTGTTTGTCATCTTGGGGAGGGAGGAAAGGAGAGACTTTAGAATTCAAAATTTTTAAAAATGAATGATAAAAATTGTTTTTACATGTAATTGGAGTTTTTTTTTTAATCATAGCCACCCTTTAGGATGTTGCTCTTTTCACCTATCCCAGGTGACTTGCCTGATGGATAATTAAAGAACAGAACCAGGTAGGAGATTCCCATCAAATCCTTCTGAGTGTAAATCAACAGCGTTGATGGTAACCAGTTCTCCCAAAGGGACAGAACATCTGGGTCTGTCAGGTCCTCCATCACTGTCCTGATGTTGCTTCACTTACACTATTTTCAGGAATATTACACTGTGGGGGGATTCAATTGGGAGTACACTGGTGCATGTGTGTGTGTGTGTGGGTGGGTGGGGGGTCCTAAATGAGTCCCTTAAGCAACATATAATAATAAAAATTTTGAAAAATAAAGTACACTCCAACCATAAAGCTCTGTCTTGGGCCTTCTCTTCTCTCTCTATACCAGGAGTTCTTAACCTAGCGTCTATGGACAATAAATTTGGACAGGGAAAAAAATTACATTTTCACTAACCCCTAACTAAAGTCTAGCATTTCCTTTAATTATGAAGGCTTAAAAAAAAATCCGTATGCTTCACCAGACTGCCAAAGGGAAGGTCCGGGACACAAAGAAGAGGGAGAGTCCCTGCTCTATACCATTTCACTTGATGATCTCATCAGTTGCCATGAATGTAATTCTCATTTCTATGCAGATGACTCACACACCTCTAGATCCAGCTTTAGTCTTTGTCCTGAGCTCTACTCCCATAACACAATTCCTTCTGGACATCTCCCACTGGATTATCCCATAGGCTTCTCAAACTCAACAAATTCAAAAGAGAACTCATTCTCTTTCCGCCTAGGCCCTCCTTCCCCTTCTCCTAACTCTGCTATTACCATCAAGGGCACTGTCTTTGTCCCAGTCACACAGGTCCACAACCTGGGTGCCACCTCAACTCTTCATTCGTGCCCAGCCCACGAATCCAATGTTGACAAATCTTGTCATTTACACCTCTACAACATCTCTCATATACGTGTGCATGCACACATATCTGTACATGTGTTTATACACACATACACACATGTACTTCCCCTTCGCTGCACTCACACAGCCTGGCGCATGTTCTTATTGCATCTCGTCTGGATGACTGCCATAGCCTGACGATTGGCTGCTCTCCCTGCCTCCAGCCTCTCTCCTCCAGCCCGTCCTCCACTCAGCCACTAAAGTAACCTTCCCAAAGCACAGGTCTGTCCACACCACCTTCCCATTCAATAAACTTTAGTGACTCCTTGCTACCTCCAAGATCAAACACAAAATCCTGTTTGGCCTCTGAGGCTCTTTACAACCTTTACAAGCCCCTCCTACCTTTCCAGTCTTTGACACCTCACTTTCCTCCACACACTTTACAATCCAGCGAGTCTGGCCTGCACCCCAAGTGAAAGTTTATGTCTAGACACCGTGCTGAAAACTACAGCGAGAGAATGCAGGCTGCTGAGAAAAGACAAGGACAGGGCCTGGGATGCAGGTGTAGGGGAGGAGATCACAAGGAGAAGTTCTGGGGGTGAAATAGCCAGCGCTGAGACTGACTGGACTGGGGAATGAGGGAAAGGGCAGAGTCAGGACTGACGGTGAGGGGTGAGCCTGAGACACTGGGCACAAGACTAGACTGGGACCAAGTAAGCACTGTCAGAAGGAAGGGCTGAGAAAAGATGATTAATTCAACAGTAGACAGGCTTCCGGTGCCAGGGCAACACGGAATAGAGCATTGAGAACATGGGACTTCACAGAATCCCAAAATGTGAGGGTCTGAGGGAATGTCTCCGCAGCCATCCAGGCCGCCCTACACCAAAAGGAATCCTCACTACAACATACTCAACAAACGGCCGTCCATCCATGGAGTGCAGACATTTAAGGACAGGAAGCTCACTGCCTTTGAGGCACACCTCTTGGTGTGAGGAAGATGTTTCCTGACCTCCAGTCTAAATCTGCCTCTTTCAGCTTTCCCCCACTGTTCCTGGCTCTGCTCCCTCCTCCCCAGGACAGCCCTTCAAATGCTGGACAACAACAATCACATCCCGTTTCCAAGCTAAACATCCCCATTTCCAAGCTAAACATCCCCATTTCTCTCACAAGATCTTCCTATGATTAAGACCTGGACTCAAGGCCCTTTGCCATCCTGACTGCCCTCTTCTGGACACTAGGCAGCTTATCGACATCCTTCTTAAAATGTGGCTCCCACAACAGAATACAATACCCCAGATGAGGCTGGACAAGGGTAAAGGGCACAGAGCAGAGGACAGTGGGACTGACTGTCACCTTCCCAGCCCTCAGAGCTGTGCCCCTACAAACCTACGTGGAGGTCCAAAGCCCATCTCAGACCTTTCTAGGGCGGGCTATGTAACCCTGGGAAAGTTGCTCTGTGGGCTGCGGCTTCTTCCTCTATGAAATGAAGAATGGGAGCAATCTCACCAGACCCTTGTGAGAAAACCACCAACATACAAAGAGGAGCATTATTATTTTGTCCACCCTTGAAGGCTGCCAAGCTAATCTTCCTTGTGCACAGACTGGGCCAGGGCCACTCCTCTGCTCAAACAGTCTCCCAACATCTCCCAACACTTAGCATCCTACTTGACACATTTTGTCATTCAGTTGTTCTAATTGTGCCTGACTCTTTGTGATCCCATTTGGGGTTTTCTTAGCAAAGATACTGAAGTAGTTTGCCACTGCCTTCTCTGGCTCATTTGAAATATGAGGAAACTGAGGCAAACAAGGTTAAGTGACCTGCCCAAGATAACAATGCTAGTTAAATATCTGAGGCTGGATTTGAACTCAGGTTTTCCTGACTCTAGGCCTATCACTTTATCTACTGTGCCACCTAGCTGTTCTCCCTGGCACACAGTAGGTGCTTAATAAACCTGACTGACAGATTCCTTAATTCCTTTTTTCCTGAAGTATAAATTCCAACCTCCCAAGAAGTGGTGTTGTTATCATCATCATCATCGTCATCCATCATCATAATCATCACCTGAATTTAGTCAGCGCATTAAAGTCTACAAAGTGCTTTACATTAATTATCTGAATACAAGCATTTTTATCCCCAGTATGCACGAGAACTTGTACAAAGCTCCCCTCCATTTTGGGGGAGCTGAGAACTATTTTAGCCTTTCTGACAGGTGGTTTGGAACTGTGCCCAAACTCCCTAAACTGTGCATGCCCTTTGACCCCGCTAGGCCTCTCAGAGGCATCTACTTCAAAGGAGACCCAAGAAAAACTTTGGAAAAGACCCATATGTACAAAACGACTAATAATAACCATTTTTGTAGCATCAAAGAATTAGAAACAATGGGGGTACTCACATATTGGGGAATGGCTAAACTCGTTATTGCATATGAGGGTAAAAGAATGTTATTGTGGCATAAGAAATGACAAAACAGTTTCAAAAGGAACTGGGAAGACTGCTATGAACTGATGCAAAGTCAATTCAGCAGAATTAGGAGAATAATTTATAAAATGACATCATAAAGAGAAACAACTCTGAAATAATAATAATAATCATAGCTAACATTTATATAGCGTTTCCTTTATGCCAGGCATTACACTAAGCACTTTACAATTATTATATCACTTGATCCCAACAACCTTGGGAGGAAAGTGCTGTTGTTATCCCCGTTTTATAGATGAGGAAATTCACCTGTTAACATGAAAGATTTGAGAATGCTGGTCAAAGCAAAAATCAACCATGAATCCCGGGGACTGATGATGGGCCATACTGCCTACCTCCTGCCTGCAAGAGGACAGACTTAAAATGCAGAATGAGGCACATATTTTTAGTCATGGGCAATATGGAAATGTATTTTGCTGGCCTGTGCGTATTCATTATGAAGATTTAACTTTTCTATTGTTTAATTGAGGAGAAGGGCAAGTGGGAGAGCAATAATAAATGCACATAAATAAAACGTGCCCAAAACAAACAAAACAAAACTAAGATTCCCCTCCACTCCTTTCTGAGTTCTTGAAGGCTCTGCCTGTGGAGCCTAAGTTATGGCAGGTTCTATAAAACTGGAAAAACTTCAAGTCTGGTCTCAGCAAGACTCCCTGCCTGAACCAGATCAAAATGAATTTGGGAAATGTTTAACAAAATAAATAAATACACCAGAATGCTAATTTGTGGTTTTCTAAGTAGGCAGGCTGCAAGGATTCGTTCCTGTTTGAGTCTGACACTGCTACGCTAAATATGAGGGCCTTGTCCATTAACCAAGGAACTGGGGACATCAAATCCTGTTAATCTGGACATTCTCGATTTAAATAAAACCAGAAGACAAAAGGAAGTTGCGGCTGAATGGGAGGGATAGCTAATAGGTCTGCCTTGAAGAGGCAAATAAATGATTTGGCTATCTCCCTGGATCATCTCATACTGCAGTGTTCATGATAAGCATTTACAAAAATACCACAATGAGGATAATGACAACTTAGATATCAATATTTGTACAGAGGATAAAGTGATAGAGAAAACGTATGCAGGACTTGGCTGAGACTATCTAAAAAAGCAATGGGGGCCTTAATACTTATCAACATCAATGCAAAGGTATGCATAGGAGAGGCAAGGGAAAAATACATTGGAAAACATGGTTCAGGAACAATAAACAAGCCGGAGGCCTGAAGACTACACGGAAACCTCATGCTTATTAGACAGATTTTTCAAAAAGGAAATTGGGGGCCATTAGACACGGCAAGCATCAAATGACATCACAAAAAATGAAATTCATTATATATTATTAAAAGACAGCAAACAATGAGTTACCAGCTTGCGAGCCATTTCTGAATCAGCTGCCTAAACAGAGTCAGATCACTGATATGTTAGAGGAAAGATCAAAATCAGTACCAAATTAGAGAAAAGAGGAATAAAGTGGGAAGATATGGTGTGCAACTGAGGCAACTCCAATCCAATGTGTTTAAACAAGTTACTGAAAATGGGAAATGGATAGAAGAACCTAGATGAACACTGATTATCGCTATTTCTTAAGAAACTTTAATACACAGTACCAGTCACAATGTTCGATGACTAACTTTAATAGACTCATCTCTTCATAGCAATGCAAGGATCCAAGACAACTCCAAAGGACTCATGATGGAAAAGGCTATCCACATCCAGAAAAGGAATTATGGAGTCTGAATGAAGATCAAAGCATATTATTTGCTCTCTCTCTTTTTTCTTTTTCTTTTTTTTTTGTTTCTTCTTTCTCACGGTTTCTCCCATTGGTTCTAATTCTTCTTTACAATACGACTAATGGGAAAATAGGTTCAATTCAAACGTATATGTAGAGCCTACATCAAATTGCATGCTGTCTTGGAGTGGAGGGAGGGGAGAGATGGAAAGAAAATCTAGAACTTAAAATGAAGCGAATTGTTGAAAACTAAAAATTAATAAATAAATTTTAAAAAAAGAAGAAAACTTAACCACTGTAAATGGCTACAACCATGAAGTGAATTGTTGAAAACCAAAAATTAACAAATAAATTTTTAAAAAAAGAAGAAAACTTAACCACTGTAAATGGCCATGACTGTGAAAAGGAAACTAAAGGACCCTGGAAACCACCTCAGCTAGTAAGCATTTAATCTCTTTGCCAGGTAGAGGGATATGTGGGCAAGGGCCATACTGTTTTAAAACGTAAACTTCTTTATAAAAACTTAAGAAGGAGGATGATATAAGGTTATAAGCAGAATATTATCCCATAAGACATGGAAAAGTAGTAGAGGGAAAAAAAGCAAAGTTTACAGAAAATTTGATGTGAGAACCACCTAAGACAGATCATGTCTACATCTCCAAGGATGAAACATAGAATAACAGATGAAAAATGGAAAACAATTTCTAAAACTTTCTCTAACGAACTCTTCTGATGGAGCCTCCATCACCAGACTCCTAATGTCACAGTACTCAGTGAACTACGAGAAGAAGAGGAAATGGTGCCAAAAGAAAATGAAGATGAAAAGGGCAGCTGGACTAGACCACGCATCCAGAGAAAAGGTCGATGCTGGACGCAACATGACTTCCAGGACGTTGACGGATCAATTCTTTAGACAATTAAGAGAGTTAATGAATGTTCGGGGGGAAAAATCACAAGCTTATTTGTACTTTAAAAAATTCACTCAAAAAATATCTACTATCTTCTCTGTATAAAATCATCATGGGAGCCATCTTCACATAGAGAGGGATCCTTGATGAAGGTATAAAAGGGAACAGACAGGCTTTCACCAATCTATATTCTACAGCAGATCATATCTTTACCATCATAGAACTGACTAAAAGGTATACAGAACACAAGATCCTACTGTGCTTATTATTTATTGACAATCAAAAAGAAAAGGGAGCCATGTGGGGTGGTATGTACAGAGGACTGGCCTCAGGGTCAAGAAGATGACAAATCCTACTCTGAAAACATACTGGCTTCGTGATGGAAAATGCTATCCATATCCAAAGAAAGAACTATGGAATTTGAATGCAGATCGAAGCATAATACTTGCTATTTTTTTTTTCTCTTCTGTTGAGTTTTGTTTCCTCTTTCTGGTGGTTCTTCCTACTGGTTCTAATTTTTACTTACCACATCACTAATCTGAAAATATGGTTAATAAGAATGTACACATATAGCCTATATGAGATCGTGTGCCATCTTGGGGGGGATGGTGGGGAGGAAGGGGGAGAAAAATTTTAAACTCAAAAGAAAAAAAAAAGAAATGTAATCTACCATGAATGCTACATAGCAAATAAAAATTCAAGGGCAGCTTTTCTAACAATAAATTTCAATTTAGATTTTAAAAAAAACCATACTGGCCGCGTGACCTTGAGCAAGTCACTTAGTCAGAGTGTCCCAAGCAATTTTCTAAGACTACAGGTTGCAGAGCAGATACAAATCTACAGTACAATGAGTTCCTCCTCCCCCGCCCACCCCTTGACCACATCTTTTCCAAAGAGACCTGGGAAACATGCCAGATCGCATCCTGATTGGGAAATCCAAGAAAAAAAAAATCACAGTTAAGTCATTTTTCCAGCCCAGGTTAGCACAAGCAGAGGCAGGCGGAAGAAAGGCAGAGAAGTTTGAGGACACTGGGAATGGGGTCTAGCCAGAAAGGCCTCATAGAGCACGGCAGCCCAGGGGGAACGTGCGCACCAGTACAAGACGTCTGAGATCCAGCAGAGAGAAGCCGAAATAAGCTGGCAGCTTTGCTGTTGTCTTTCAAGCTCTGGGTCACAGAATCAGGACTGACTGAGGAGACTCATGCCTGAGGGTGGCATTTCAGGGTGAGGAGTGGTCATGGGTCCTAGGCTATGTACAATGAAGAGCAAGTTCAGGAGCAAGCAGTAGCAGCAGCTATGTGACTTTGACCCCAGGAGGGGTCCAAGGTCTCAGTTCCAGCCTCTGGCCCACTCTGAAGCCTGCAACGGAATAACTAGGGCAGTCACCCCAGACCAAAGTCCACTGGGCTAACGGTGACTGAGTCTAGCAGAAGTCTGCTGGAACTTCAACCAGAGGCAAACCAGAACCAAACCCAAATCAGGAAATTGTGAAGCTCAGACCAGGGGGACAGTGAGCAGACTTTGCCCCATCACTTTGGGAGCCTTGGAAACTTACAAGTTGCCAGGCTAAGCTGTCCCTGACAGTGTTCCTGGAATCACACAACATTCAATTCTCCAAGAAAGCAGAAGCAGTTGGCCTAGACCAGACATTCCCTCCAAAAATGTGCCGAGTCTGGCCCTGACATCAAGTCTGACATCAGGAGGCAGGCTGGAAGAATGAGCAAACAAAAAAAGAATCCCACGAAGAAAGCTATCATTCAAGCCATAAACCCAGAAGACAATGTCTCTGAACCATCTACAAACAAAGCCTCAAAGGAAAGTGTAGCTTAAGCAGAAATTCAACTAGAATTCCTGGAAAAGATGGAGTAACAGTTTCTAAAATGCTTTTATAAATCAAATGAGAGGGTCTAAAGGAAAAAGTTGGAAAAGAAATGAGAGCTATGTTAGGAAGAATTGGAAAGGTAATTAGGAGCTTGGCAAAAAAGGTACAAAACCTGGCCCAAGCAACAAACTCCCTGAAAATTACAATGGACCAAAGAGAAGCTAATTTCATGAAAACAGCAAGAAACATTAAAATGAAGTCAAAAGCCTGGAAAAAAAAAATAGAAGAAAGCATAAGGTATTTCCTAGTGAAAATAACTGACCTCAAAAATGGATGTAGGAAATATGATAATTTAAGAAATAGTGGGGGGCAGCTAGGTGGCGCAATGGATATAGCACCAGCCCTGGAGTCAGGAGGACCTGAGTTCAAATCCAGCCTCAGACACTTGACTGAGCTGCGTGAACCTAAGCAAGTCACTTAACTCCAATTGCCTCACCAAAAAAAAAAAAGAAAGAAAGAAAGAAAAAGAAATAGTAGACTACTTAAAAGCCATGACCAAAAAAAGAGCCTAGAAAAAAATGCAAGAAATCATAAAAGAAAACTGCCCAGATCTCTTAGAACCAGAGGGCAAAGTAGAAAGAGAAAGACTCCACCAGTCACCTCCTAAAAGAAACCCCAAAATGAAAACTTCCAGGAACATCACAGCCAAAATCCAGAGTTTCCATAGCACAGAAAAAAATACTGCAAGCAACCAGAAAGAAAGAATTCAAGTACTGAGGAGCTACAGTCAGTATCACACAGGATTTAGCAGCCACCACATAAAGAAACAGAGATCGTAGAACATAATACTCTAGAAAGCCATGGAACTGGACTTATAGTCAAGATTAACTTAACCAGAAAAACTGAATATAATCTGATAAGAGAAAAAAATGAACCTATGATAAAATACAGGACTTCCAAGCATTCTTGATGAAAAGACCACAGCTGTGTTGTTTAAATGCAAACACAGGAGTCAAAAAATACAAAAAGGTAAACACGAACAACCATAAGGAACCAAACAAGGATAAACTGTTTACATTCTAACCCAGGGGGATGTTACATACGTCCCCTCAGAGTCCTATCATCATCTGGGGGCATAGAGGGAGTCTAATTAGACAGAGGGCCTGGGAGGGGTTTTCTTGTGTCTTGATGATCTTAAAAGAATGGAAAGGGAGGGGAAGAATACACTTGGAGGGAAAGGAAAGTGAGGGAAAATGATCTCACACACAATCAAGGTGTGCAAGTAGCACTCTATACAAACAAGAAGGAAAGGGGTAGGGGGAGCCAGCGATGCCTAAACCTCACTTTTATCTGAGCCAGTTAAAGGAGAGGAACATATACAATGCATATGAAGGGAGAAGGGAAAATAAGAGGAAAGGTAATTAAGAGAGGCATTAGTCCTAAGCAAAACAAACTCTAACCAGAGATATACAAAAACATTTATAGGAGCTCTTTTTGCAGTGACAAAGAACTAGAAACTGAGGGTTGGTGCTCATTAATTCGGAGAATGCATGAACATATCATGGTATATGAATGTGGTAAAATATTACTGTGCTTTAAGAAAAGATGGAGATGGTTTCAAAGAAACCTGGGAAGACTTGTACGAATTAAAGATGAAAAGTGAAGTGAGCAGAACCAGAAGAACAGTGTATATAATGACAACAATATTGTAAGAAACAACCAGCTTCAAAGACTAAGGAACTCTGATCAATGGACCAATGATCAGATTCCAGAGAAGTCATGATGAAACTTACTCCTCACATCCAAACATAGAGGTAAGGAACCCAGAATGCTGAATGAGGCATATTTTTTTGGACACGGCCAATGCAGAAATTCGTTTCGCTTGACAACACGTGTTTGTAAACAGGAGTTTTATTTTTCTTTCTTTCTCAACTGGGAGGAAAGGGAGGTGGGAATGAAGGCAGATTTTTGCTGACTGAAAAAATGTACATACTTTTTAAAGACATAGAAGTATTCAGAAGAAGAAAAAGAGGGTCAGGAAGAGTGAATCAGTTGCCCAGGATCACACAAATAGTACAGAGAGGACTTGAACCCAAGTCTTCTCAGTTCCAAGTCAAGCCATCAATAAACATTTATTAAATATCTACAGTGTGCCCAGCACTCCCCTAGGCACTGGGGATACAAAAAAGAGGTAAAAGACAGACCCTGCTCTTGAGGAGATTGCAAGCACAGCACCCCACCTCCCTCTTTCTCTCACTGAACCAATGACGATGTCCTGCAATTTTGTACTTATCACATTCTAATTTGTATTTTTTTAAAAATCTGTTGTAAGATCTAAGATAGAGATTCTCTCTCACTCAAGCTAAGGTGGCACAGTGGCTGAAGTGTTAGACCCAGAGTCATGAAGACCTGAGTTCAAATCCGGCCTCAGGCACTTACTAGCTGTGTGACCCTAGACAGGTCACTTAACTTCTGCCTGCCTCTGTTTTTCATCTGTAAAATGGGGACAATAATAGTATTTACCTCCCAGGGTGTAGTGAGGATCAAATGAGAGGTTCGTGCTAGCTATCATTAGTACTGTTATTATTGTCCTAGTTTCCACTCTCCTCTTTCAACCAATGGACCACACATACCTGGCCCCAACCAGTAATGCCTCAATTTGTGCCCTGCACATAACATATGTGCTCCTAAAATGGCAGGGAACAGTTTATTTTTGTCTTTGTAATACTCAGCACCTAATACAGTGCCTGGCATACAACAGGTACTTAATAAATGCTTGTTGAATGACAGACAGTGAACACTTAAGAGACATTTCTTGAATAAATGAATGAAGTGACCCAGCCCCTACCCCCCCAAGATTAGAAGCATCACGTCTCTTACCCAAAATATCCATCCACTCTTCCTGGAGGGGGCTTGAAGGCCCCGTCTCTTCAGATGTTGTAGGCTGAGGCTCTGTGGGTCCCTCATTTTGGGCTGTTCCCAGATCCTCCAAGGGGGGCAGCTCACTCAGGTCATCATCATCACCCTCCTCTTCCTCTTCAGTTCCATCTAGGACCTCAAAATCCTCACCCGAATCCAGCTGGGCAGCCCCGGAAGGTGATGGAGAAATAGGGCCTGAGTCTGCAGTGGGGGTCGCAGCTTTAGACGCCATGATTCTTGAAAGATGCTGCTGGTGAGGGACAGGTTTAGAGAGAGAGGGAAGGGTAGCCCAGGGTCAATAAAAGAATACAAAACAGCTTAGGTGGAGAGGTAACCAAGTACAAATCCTCCCACCAAGGCTGTCTCTATCCTTGCATCTTCCCTGGCTGGGACAAGGGGTACTGCAGTGCAGTCAAGTTTCTGAGAGTAAGGGCTGAAGGGGCTTTAGAACACAGTATCAGAGTTGGGAAGAACCTTAGAGGAGGCAGACTGTGTCCACTGTACAGAGCTGGGTAGGAAGCCCAGCTCTGCCATCTGACCCTGGGCAGGTCTTCCTCTACCTCCCTGAGACTCAGTTTCCTCACCTGTAAAAATGAAGGAACTGGATTAGATGGTCCCTAAAGTTCAGCTCTACCCTTCAGTGACCACCAAATCCCTTATATTTTGCAGATTAAAAAAAAGTGAGGTAGAAAGATGGAGAGAAGAATCTGTCCAAAGGCAAAGAGTTGGCCAGTCTGAGGCTGAGCTGGGAACAGACCCCAACAGTCCTGACGCTCCCTGGAGGGCTCTTTCCATTAGGCCATCCTACCCACCCAAGATTGATCACCTTCTCCAGCCCCTATCCTCATGATCGGGGGGAGGGGTTAAGAAGAAAGGCTGCTTGGGGTCTGGCAAGAGATAGAGTTGGGGGCAGGATATGGCCTTCAGGGTGCGTGCTGGACAGCATCTGACAGGTCAAACATTTACCGGATGAGACGACCTCTGCCACTATCTCTGCTGTGGGGATGCGGTATAGAGGTGGGGGGGCGGGACGGAGGACACGAAGAAGCCCCTAAGCCTTCCCTTCAACTGAGAGGCCGGAGGTCAGACCCCTGCTCTATGGAATGGGATGGTGATCACTGAGCTAGTGTGGGGCGAGGGTCTGGGGGCCTGAGGTCCAGCCCCAGCTCTGCCATTGACAACCAACCCGAAAATGACCTTGGTCCCACTCTGGGTCTCAGTCTCCTCCTCTGTGAAATGGGGGTTGGACGAGATGACTCCCGCGGTCCCTCCCCTCCCTAAATCTACGATCCCGTCCAGGGCGATGGACATGCCCACGCCCCCACCCCGACCCACCCGAAGAGGCCATTCCCGCCCCCACCCCCAGCCCCTAGGACCCCCTACAGCCCACCCTGGGCTGGATGGGCAGGGCCAGGACGCCTGGGTCCCTGGGGTAAATGCAGGCCTCCCCACCCCGCGAGGCCAAGGGTGAGCCCAACGGCGGGGCCGGGGTTTCCCCCGGGGGTCCTCCGTCCCCATCCCGGTTCCCAGGCCGCGTCTCCAACCCCCGTCCCGCTTCGGGCTCGAGCAGCCACCCCGCTCCGGCCTCCCCCGCCAGCCCGGGCCCCGGGAGTTACCGAGGTCCCAGCCTGGCTCCCCCGGGGACACGTGGCACCAGCTCGGGACCCCCAGGGCCCTGCGGACCCCCCACCACCCAGCAGCAGCAGCAGCCGCTGCCGGGCCTCGGGAATCAGCTGCTCTAGGCCCGCCCTCCTAGGTGCTCATTGGCTGAGCCTGCCAGGAAGGCTTCCCGGATTGGTTGGCGCGGGTATCGCTCTAGGAGCGAGGACCCGCCTCCTTCCTGCCTTGGTTTCCAAGGTTTTTCAAGCTCTTAAAGGGCCCGAGGCGAAATGCGCGGGTGCGGAGGTCACGTCCAAGGCCAGGGCCTGGAGGGCGGGGCCAGGATTCATCCGGAGCTGAGCTGGAGTCAACTCCCACAGGCTCAGAGAGCCGGCAGTTAAATAAATATACCGCGAAGGCGTTCACATCTCGGAAATGGGCAAACGCAGCAAGCCAGCTCTTGACTTATGGTTATGTTAACTACCTGGCTTCTAGAAAGTGATGGAGAACATGTTAATAACTCAAACTTAAGGGTGTCCTGCAATTCCTCCCCTCTACACACACCCCCTCACCCCACCTTACCCCCACCCCACCCCGGCAGAGCGCTTTGTTAAACATTTACCTGCGTATCCCTGACCGTGTGTGAACCTCTTGGAGCGGTGTGGCTCCAGGTAGTTAGCAAAAGTGATTTCTGAATCCTTGGACGAAAAGCTGTGCCGGATTTTGACGCCCCACCCTCTCTGTGCCTTAGTTTCCCCATCTGCAAAACTCCGCTGACAAGGACCTAACCACATGAAATCATATGTGTATATATGAAATTTCATGTAATATGTATTCTATAATTTCATTTCACATATCTAATGAAATATATGATAAATGCATGAAATATACACATAAATGCATTACATATATACACATGAACGTATGAAACATATGAACATATTTGAAATCTATCCAGATCACTTTTTGTTTTAAATGAAATTGGCAGATTACTCTATAGCAACACTTAAGAATAAGTGGAATGGAAATAGCTTAACCTTCTGGGGCCACCACTCTTCCTAGTCCCTTCCCCCACTTCCACTTGCCCAGGGAGTAAAGATTATGCATTTAGAGGCAGAAAGGACTTTAGACTCCATGTAATCTAACCTCCTCCTTTTACAGCCCTAGAGGAATGAAGTGAATTAATCAAATGCACTTATGTAACCAAGTTATCTATGTTTGTGCATCATGAGGTCAAGGACCGCTTCTCTGTTTTTCTTTTTCCTCTAGTAAAAATGTTTATTTATACTTTTTAAAAATATCAGAATCATTTCCCAACATGCTACACCTGTGCCCCACCCCTACTCCCAGCCTCCTCCTTTGTAAGCAAGAGAATTTTGAGCAAAACCCAGCTGACAAGGACACACAACATTCCTCT
The DNA here is from genome assembly GCF_900497805.2 of Vombatus ursinus. Lineage (NCBI taxonomy): Eukaryota > Metazoa > Chordata > Mammalia > Diprotodontia > Vombatidae > Vombatus > Vombatus ursinus. Next base: position 1,957,532 of record NW_020949696.1, read on the forward strand.
CCTCTTGACCTAGAGACAAAAGCATGTTTCCTCCTCTTTTCTCTGGGACCAAGAGTTTTGATCAGCCCATGGGATAGAAGATATTAAGGAAGAAGATGAAGGTGAGAACTTGGTTGAAAATGAATGGTTTTTAGCAGAACCATATTGAAAAAGAAGAAATTATTAAAAAAAAAAAAAGGCAAGGAGAAGCTAGGTGGCACTAAGGATAGAGCACTGGCCCAGGAGTCAGGAGGACCTGAGTTCAAATGTGACCTCAGACATTTGCTAGCTGTGTGACCCTGGGCAAATCACTTAACCCTAATTCCCTCAAAAAAAAAAAAAGTAACAAGATAACAATTTTTGTTTGATTTCATCATGTTACTGGAAGGAATGCTCTCTGATGAGCCATTATTTTGCAATTTAGAGTCTTAGAGTTACCTACAACTCTTTCTTTTTTAATTTTTTTGTTAACAAGAGAATGACTCTCTGAGTAAGGGAAAGAGGGGCAGCTAGGTGGTTCAGGGAGTAGAGCTCTGGACGTGGAGTCAGGAAGACCTGAGTTCAAATTCAGCCTCAGACCCCAATTAGCTGTTTGACCCTGAGCAAGTAACTGCTATGTGCCTCAGTTTCCTAATCTGTAAAATGTGTTGGAGAAGAAATGGCAAACCACTCCAGCATCTTTGACAAGATTTGGAAACCATGGCCAGGAGAGGTAAATGAGTTGCCAAAAGTCGCACAGGTAGCAGAGCCATGATTTAAACACAGTCTCTCTGACTCCAGAACTGTTGCTTTTACAAGCACAGGATTTTAGACTTGGAAAGGACCTCAGGACCAAGCCATGCTCCAAAGGAATACTCAATAATCAATCAATAAACATTTTTTTTTTATGATTGGCCATGCACATTTAATATTTTATTTTTCCCCAATTACATGTGAAAACAATTTTAATATTCTTTTTTTTTTTCAAATTTTGAGTTCCAAATTCTCTCCCTCCCTTGTCCTTTCCCCCTCATTGAGAAGGCAAGCAATTTGACGTAGGTTATACATGTGTAGTCATGCAAAACACATTTCCATGTAAGTCATTCTGTGAAAGAAAACACAGACAAGAAAAATGAAGTAAAGAAAAAGGATGTTTCAATCTGCATTCAGACTCCACTGGTTCTTTCTCTGGAGATGGACAGCACCTTTCAGTATAAGTCTTTCAGAATTGTCTGAGATCATTGCAATAAACATTTATTAAGCACCTACTACATGCCAGGCACTGTGCTAAAAGCTGTGGATACAAAAAGAGGCCAAAGTCCTTGCCCTCAAGGATCTCACAATCTAATAGGGGAAACAACAAACAAATATATACAAACAAGCCATATATAGGATAAATGGAAATAATTAAGAGAGGGAAGGCACTAGAATTAAGAGAGGTTATATAACACATATATAAGCTGTGGTCTTCTAGTCTCTGATCAAAGACCTCCAAGGAAAGGAATCACACCACATCCCCAGACAAATCATTCTACTTCCGGACAGCTCTTCTGTAAAGTTTTTTCTCTCATCAAGACTGAATCTGCCTCTTTCCAACCTCTGACTCATTGCTCCTGATTCTGCTGTCTGGCGGGCAAACAGAAAAACTTAATTCCTCCAGGATGAAAGATCTCTTTGTCCTCAGGTTTCTCCTAGAGGCCTGGACTTGCCCCTCTCACATTCTGCTTTGGATCTTTGATGACTGTATATGCTATGGTCCACAGTCCTTCCCCACCCCACCCCACTAGGTTATAAGCTCCTTGAGGGTAGAAGGACTTGTGTTATTTTTCACCTTTGTCTCTCCTAAAAACATGCCTGGCCTATTCTATTTTTGGTCTAGCCAAGGGTGGGGAACCTTCCGCCTCCAGGTACCTCTTTCCATTGGATATGGGGACAAGGTAGAATGGGATTAGAGAACAACTCAGATGAACCCAGTTGACTTTTCTCTCTACCTCCTTTACACCTTCTTTCCAGAATCCCCAAACTGAGCACTAGGGAGGTCTGGGAATCCCTAGACCACAGCTTCTTCCCCCAAGTGTGAGTCTGCAAAGTTGGTTCTCCTGAGCACCATCTGATTAGATCCTTCCTTTGCCTGGTATCCACCCCAAGTGGAGAGCTGGGATCACTGAATGGCTCCCAGCTTGCTTTGAATATCGAGTCCAAATTCCTTAAATAGCAAGGTCTTTAAGATTCTCAAGCACCCAGGACCACCCTCCCTTTATAACCTTACTGTGGTACTCCACGCTCCAACCCAACTAGAGCCATTACTCCTGTGTGGTGTCATGGAAAAGAACATATAGGATATATTGGGATATATTGGATATAGAAACTTGACTTGGTTTTGAATCTCTGCTCTGCTCCTTGCTAGCCCTGTGAAGTTTCCCAAATCATTTCTAGTTCCTGGGACTCAGTTTTCTCATTTGTAAAATGAGTGAATTGAACTTTCTTGTTTCTATGGTCCTTTCTACCATTGAATCCTAATGTCCTATGACCATGCACAATTTCTGTCACAGATCAATCTCTCCTAATATCTGCAATGTTCCCTTACACCCAAAGAATCCTTCTCTCTGTGGTCACCTACCCTTCAAGGCCCTTTCCCCTTAGATATCAAATGCTGCTTGGTTATGTTAGAGGTAGTTTATGGTGCAGTAGATAGAGCACTGGAGAAAGGGAGACCTGGATTCATATCTGGTCTCAGACACTTCCTAGCTGTGTGATCCAAGGCAAGTCACCCAACTTCTGTTTGCCTCAGTTTCCTCAAATGTAAAATGGGGATAATAATAGCATCTACCTCCTAAGGTAGATTTTGAGGACCAAATGAGATAATAATAGTTGTTATTGTTGTGGAAAAAAAAAATCACTTAGCACAATGCTGGCATATAATAGGCTCTATAGAAATGCTTTGTCCCATGGGGCAGTTAGGCAGCCCAGTGGATAGAGCACAGGCCCTGGATTCAGGAGGACCTGAGTTCAAATCCAGCCTCAGACACATAACATTTAACTAGCTGTGTGACCCTGGGCAAGTCACTTAACCCCATTGCCTAGCCAAAAAAAATGCTTTGTCCCCCCATGCCTCCCCCTTATTTAACACTGATGATAAAATGATAGCTGACATTGTATTATATTATATAGATACATATATATATATAATGTCAGCTATCATATATATATATAATATGAGGCTTACAAAGAGCTATATATATGTAGGATGTTTACTCTAATACACTTATGCATGCCTTGGTATTACCCTTTCTTTTATTACATTGTGAGAGAAGACTGGCCTTTGAGGGCACAGATGCAACATAACATTCCTTGATTCCAACCCAGTGTTGAGGCTCTTAGTAAGCTCTCTTCTGGAACATTCATCCTTCAGAGCATGTGCAAATATTCTCCAACTGTTTTCTGTCAGCTTATTGTATGATGAGAAGCCTTTTAATTGACTACTGAGTCACAACCAAGTGTCTGTAGAGAAGTCATACACAGATGGAATCTCTTTCTCTCCCTGGTGGCTTTTAAGGGAGGAAGAGAAATTGCCAGTTGCCACATGGCTATGAACACACCGTGCTGCTGCTATTTCTTCTGTCATCTGATAGAAGTGTCTTGAGGGTAGGGACTGTTTCACTTTTTCATATTTGTATTTCCATCACCTGGCACAGCACCGGGCATGTAAGTTGTTGTTCATCCTTTGTTTTTGATGTCCTGACTCATGTGAATTGGATTTAAGTGGGCAGAGCTGCACAAAATCATCAGCCCTCCTCTTTCTTCCAGAGTCATTAAAGCCCTGTGGCAAGACAAAAGTCAAGAGGACTGGCGATATCCCAGGACACAGTGGATGACCCTGGCGTCTTTGATGTTTGCCCAAGCTCTAAGCGCTCCACTGTGCCTACTTCAGCCACCTTCATGGCTGTTGGAATAAATTGTTCTCATTTGCCCATTCTGCCAGAAGTCTTTATATGCTTGGGGTAGACATCCCCCTAACTCGCAGACAGGTCTGATGCCTGTTGGTTGCCCTCAACCTGGTATAGCCTGTCTGCCAAGATGGTTTTACCAGGGTGTGGCCATTGTGCATGCTGCAGCTTTTTGGAGCCACAGGTGGGAGAGTTGGAAAGGAGGAGACCAAAAGTGGATGAGCAGCCCTGAAAAGGGCTCAGCAAAGCCCTCACACCAGAGGTGCTAGTCCTCCTGAACACCCCAGTGAATTGATTAGGGAGAGATAAAAGGAGTGTACCCCACACACCAGATATTAGGGAAATGTTTATACTTTTGTTCTTGTACAAAGTAATTATCCCTTTGTAAAAGCTAGTCAGCATACATTAATTAAATGATCTGATGGCTAACAGTGGAACATACCAGAATGGGGGCTTTAAGCCTTTAGTTTAAAAAAAAAGACATATCCTTGGGACCCTGGGCAAGTCACTTAACCCCAACTGCCTAAAAAAAAAAGACATATCCTGACCCCTCAAGGGTTCCCCTGGAACCCTGGGTGAGGAGATGTAGCCAGACCTTGGTCTAAGAGAGTGAGTCATGTCTGACAGCCAATCATGTAGTTACAGAGTGTTAAAAGTAAGGCTTAGGATTAACCAGGTGGGAATTTTCCTTTTCAGAAAGAAACAGCACAATGAGGAAATAGAGGCAGAGGGATCCTACTAGGCCATGTCCTGCGTCATCCCCACAACCTTTCCCAGGCACAGATATCCACCTTTAAGCAGTACTGCAGCATGGGCCATTTTCTACTATTAGCTTTATGACAATTCAGACAACTATCCTGGTAATCAAAGCTCAAAACAAATTACAGTCCCAGGAATTTTTTACCTTAAATAGTAAAATTTCACTAACCTCAACTTAGGGCTTGAATATCTTTCCTGATGTTTCCCTAGCAGTTAACATTTCTTTAAACCTTTACTTATAAATCAAAACTACTCATATTCGGGGCAGCTAGGTGGTACAGTGGATAGAGCTCTGGCCTTGGAGTCAGGAGGACCTGAGTTCAAATCTGGCCTCACACACTTGACACTTACTAGCTGTGTGACCCTGGGCAAGTCACTTAACCCTGATTGCCTCATCAAAACAAAAACAAAAAAAAAACTACCAATATTCTGGGGCTTCAGACATACAGCAAATACCTAATAGTTGACTCATCATTAATATGTTGAAGCTACATCTTTGTACACTTTCATAATAGCCAAGATTTTCAAATGAAAATCTGCTATTGTAATAAATATTACTATCTATTTTATAACTAAATATGCCTCATTACATTTTTAACAGTTTTCAAGAATCCAATTTTTTATCACATCCTTTTAAAAGCCCAATTCATGCGTAACAGCATCCGAATTAAAAGGGAAGTTTTTGTCTAATAGCATTTCTGTTTTGCAATAGTCTCTCAAATTTCACAATATAAATTTAGAAATACAATAATAGCACAAACAATAAACTTCAGATGACATCAATTGCATTCCCAAATTATTACATATAAAAATAATTATTTTTATTATCTTTAATATTTTAAAACCATTTTAGAGTTCTCACACAATCACATTCAATTAAAGAAATAATAACAATTACAAATCAGGAAACTAGGGCAGGTAAAGATAAGATAACTTGCCTAAGATTACATAGCTAATAAGTTTTTGCAACTGTAACAGAGAATGGTAGGCTTACCAACGGCAGAGGCTGGCTGGCTCCCTCACTTCATGCTGACCCTCTAGGCACTGCCAGGGGCACCTGGACCCTCCCAGACAGCAGTTGGGTGGGACCTGCCAAGGACCAGGCTGCCTTGGAGACACCAACTGACTGGACATTGGGAGGTATGGCAGAGGGCATTGCCTAGGGCCTGAGGTAGCTGGTAGTTCCAGGTGGCAGGGCTCAGGCAATGCTGACTGTGGGGCCTGACCCTCTCCACCCAGCTGCAACAGCCACTTGCAGCTGCTGGGGCAGGATGGGCAGGATGTACTGTTTCCCTACAATTCTCCAGCATTCTCTTTTCTAAATCTGATCTGAGATGAGAGGGTTAATGGAATAAAAGGGAAAGGGTCTCTGAACTAGGGGGTGGAGGGATTAATAAGAGATGACCTTAAAGTGAAAACCATTTACCTAATTTTTTCTTTGCTTTCCTCATTCTGGAATTTCTACCAACTAGTTTTTCCTTCATTACCCTAGAACAATGAAAATATTAATCTCGCCAATTACTTACAAAAAAAAACTTTTAAAAACTTTTATAAGATTTGATCCTCATTTTTCCTTAAAAGAAATCCTACAAAGTAGAACCTCAAAACTTACTAAGATATTTCAGAAGGGAGTGAGTTTCTGTAATTACTTCAAAGTCTCAGGAGTCTCTTCTGCAATCTTAAAAATGACTAATTTCCAAATTCCTTAATCATTAATTTCCAAATCTCCAGGAATTTGTTAAAATATTTTTTAGCAGTTCTACAACTTTGATTATCTGACTTTATTTCTGTAGTTCCATTTTGGCCAGTGTTACAATGACAGAAAAAAGTGGCTAATGGGCTTTTCCTCTTTTCTTTTAACCTAATCTCCTGCAGAAAGCCTAAGGTGGGAGTTAGTACTGCTTACTGGGACAACTACTACAGCTATGACAAAATAACAAGAAAGTTTTTTAATCTTTCCCAATGTTTCTCATTAATCTTTCCACAGTCTTAGAAGTGTTTTGTTTTGTTTTGTTTTTGACTGGCTGCATTTTAAATCTTTCAAGGTAACAGAATCTAGGTCACAGCACAAACACGACCTAGACATTTTACAAACACAGAGACACAGACACAGACAAAATGATAAGACAAATACAACCAACAAAGAGCACAAATCTAATTTTACCTGATTGACCAGGGACATGCAGGGAAAAAAAATCTAGAAGCACTCACAGAAACCAGAAAGACCAAATTACAGAGGTGTCCCTTTCACTAACTGAACTCTCTTAGCCTGCAGGGGAAAGCACGAAGCTGGAACAGAGGCAGGTAAGAGCTTGCTGGCTAGGGGGGTGGAGGGCACACCAAGCACTGAAGTGTACAGAAAAAAAATCAGAAGCACATAGCAGCAAATTTTACCAGAGGCACGCAGAGAAACCATAGGATATTCTTACCAGAACTGGGTCAAGGAAGATGCCCTGGAGTTTTCCTCACAAAGAAAGGCAAGCTTAATCAAAGGTTGAGCTGGGATTGGAGCAGAAACAAAGGACAGAGGAATCACCAGATGAGGGGGGGTCAGACTCCTGAGAATAAATCTCCAGTGGTGCCTAGTCTACTCCCACTAGTACTGGAAAGTCTATTTGGCCTTATTCTGTGTCCAATCCCACTTCTGACACCAATTAATGTCAACTGGACCAGAACCGGCCAGCCTCTAACCTGTGGCTAGCTGGAGCTGCACGAAGCAGGCTAGAGACAGGAAAGTCAGGACACAAACAGAAGTTTAATTAATTTCAGAGTGAGGAAAATGGCATTTGCAAATGGAAGCTTTCCCCTCCCAAGAAGGAGGGCTTAACGTTAATGATGTTGGGGCCACTTATACACATGGAAGGGGTTGGACCACAACACAATTATTCTTAGGTCTTGAGACAGTTCTCACGATTGGCATTTCTTGGGATAATATAAGTTCTTGGGGTCAGTGTTAATAGTCATTATCTCAAGTCTTGGGGGTTGTAATTACTTAATGGAGTATAGAAACAGAGTTCTGTGACTAGAACAGGAGTGCAGTACCTGGCTGTTACAAGGAACGGGGATTGTGAACATGTGATGGGTGTCCCTGGGAAATAGGGGGAGCTAAATACCTCAGTGAACATCTGGTGCTGATCCAAGCAACACACTTTGCTAAAGGGTGACATCATCCAGAGTGCAAAGGATTATTGTTATGCCAAGCTCAGGGCACGGCTTACTTGCTAACTGTGGGAAGCAGGGTATCTCCAAAATATTTTGATACTTTAGAGATTCAGACACTTCTCCAGAATTTCATTGGCCACTGAGGTCATGAACTGTGTTTGAAGACTTCTGGGATTGTTCTCAGAGAGTTCTGGAAGAAAAGCACCAGAATAAGGAGGAGGAAGCTGTGACCCAGAGGCAGTTAGTGCACACCTCTATCTTGAGGCCATGTGGACTTTGCAGAATTAAGTAGTTAGCATTGGATTCATACATTTTGGCTCTTTTCTTTAAAGACTGAAAAAAGTGGTTGCTGTTAGTATGGAAATGGCTGCTCAGTTTGTGGCTGAACAGTTCAATTAAGATGAGTGAGAACGACTATGACCAGAGAATGGTCAGCCTATTGGACCAGGATGGGTGAGATGATCATCTTGCTACCCCCAAAGACCATTCTTCTTTCCACTGTTCTGAGCCCAGAAGGCAGCTGCCCTTAGTTTCAACATACTTCCAAAATTAATGCCTCATTAAAATAAAGAATAAATTTAACAAATATTAATACTATAACCACTACAACAAATTAAACATTAATATAATATTAAATATAAAATAACATTTTATTCTCATAGACAGTCTGACCAGTTTTTGTGACTATATACATAAAAGAAACTATATAAATACAACACATGTTTCCCCTACCCTGTGAGTGGAAGGAGTTAATTTGGGAAAGCCCTGGTTCCTGCAGCAGCTGGCTATGCCTGGTCAACATACACCCACAAGGATTGCCCTTTCCCCACTTTGACTTTTGTCCATTCCTTTGCCACTGTTGAGTGTTATATAGTCTAACCCTGATTTGTAATTTGATGTTAGCCTCACTGGTAGAGTTTGGGGTGTTACACAATCTGGAGAAAGTTGGAAGTACCATCCAGTGCTAAGTGTGAGGCTGGAAAATGGGGAGGGGACTGACTAATGGGAGTTTGTTTCCCTGGGAGATTAGCGGTTTGGTGGAATTCCCTTTGACAGTTTTTAAGTCACATCAAGATGATGAATAGGAGGGACAATAGCAGAGATATTTTAATCCGAGCCATCATTTCCCTATGCCATATGTATATGGAACATTCTTGGGTTTTTAATTTTGGTCTACGTTTTCTTTTACAACATGACTAATATGGAAATATGTTTTTCATGACTACACATGTATAACCTATATCAGATTGCTTACCTTCTCAATGAGGAGTTAGGGAGGGAGGGAGGGGGGGAATTTGTAGCTCAATTTTAAAAACGAATGTTGAAAAACTGTTTTTACTAAATAAATACTAAATAAATAAAGGGGAAAAATAAAGTACAACCTTCCATGAGAACTCTTCCCTAGTCTTCCTTAATCTTAGTGCCTTTCCTCTAAGATTATCCCTAATCTATCTGACAGACAGACAGATAGATAGATATAGATATCTTGTTTGAACATAGTTGTTTATATATTGTCTCACCCATTGGACTGTGAGCTCCTTAAAGGTAGGGACCATATTTTTGCCTTTCTTTGTGTCCCTGGCACTTAGCACAGGACCTGGCACATTGTAGGTGCTTATTAAATGACTGTTGACTGTCTAACTGGTAACCCACCCCCCATATCTCTTGACTCCTAGACCTGCACCCCTGAGACTAAGTAGACTACTACAATGCAATCCTTTTCTTCCTAGTTGAGCTGATATTTCACAACACTCTTAGGTCAGAGCATGCCCTTTCCTCTTGTATATTCTGTTACTTAAACTAATTCGTATGGCTTCCCCGTGAATGTTTTGCTGTTTGCTTTGATAAATGTGTTTACGTACTATCCAGGATTGTCTTTTGTGCAATAAGAGTATAATGAGGAGGGAAAGCTAAGCTGCCCCAAATTAAGCTGTTACCCCCTAGGTCTGGGGTAGAACTACTTCTCCCTCCTCTTGCTTCCCCAAGGAACCAGGGAAACCCCTCAAAAGAATCATACCCTAGACTGCAAATATCTGATGTTTGATAGATGTAATTCCAAGTCCCATACCATCTTGGAAGATGAGTGAGTGTCCATGACCAGCTTTTCTGTCTTCCTAATCTCTACAAAGGTGGAGATGTTTTTCTGAAACATGGTGTGACATAAGACATTCCAGATGTGTCTGTAAGTTCCCGCTCCATAGGCCATACATGCACATTTTAGTCAGCTAGCCAAACAGAGGACTTTAGTATTTGATTCTCACTCCACTTTGCATGTTGCTCTGCTTGGCTTCCATTACCCAGAACAAGAAATCTCTGCGCTGAGTGCCCTCTGGTGTCCTATCCTGCACTACCACCCCTTCCTGCTTCCTTTTGTGTATTGTATCCCCCTTTAGATTGGAAGCTCCTTGAGGGCAGAGACTGTCTTTCTTTTTATTAGTTTTATCTCCAGTACTTAGCACGGTGTCTGTGTATTGTTCAGTTGCTTTCAGTTGTGTTCAACTTCTCCTGACCCCATTTTGAGTTTTCTTGGCAGAGATGCTGGAGTGGTTTGCCATTTTCTTCTCCAGCTCATTTTACAGTTGAGGAACTGAGGCAGATAGGGTTAAGTGACTTGCCCTGGGTCACACAGCTAGTAAGTGTCTGAAGTCACATTGAATTCACAATTCTAAACGTAGCAGAACCATCCAGGTCTATCTGGGTAGCTCATCAAGTTTGTATTAAATGTAATGGGATAGCACAGTGGATAGAGCCCCGGCCCTGGAGAGCAGAAGGACCTGAGTTCAAATCCAGCCTCAGACACATAACACTTACTAGCCGTGTGACTGTGGGCAAGCTACTTAACCCCAATTGCCTCGCCAAAAAAAAAAAATCTAAAAAATAAAAAAAAAATGTAATAGGGTCATTACTTATCTCACCCAGGTAACAAATGTTTATTGTATTGGATTTATTGGATTGTATCCCACAGATGATAGGGAGCCAGTGGAGTTTATTGAGTAGGGGAATGACAATCAGTCCCTCAATTTAGGAAGATCAATTGAACAGCTGAGCAGAGGATGGATTAGAGTGAAGAGACTTAAGGTAGGCTGACCAATCAGCAAGCTATTGTAATAATTCAGATGTGGGGGATGAGGGCCTGGACCAGGGTGGTGGCAGTGTCAGAGGAGAGATGGAGGCACATTCAAGAAATGTTTCGTAGGTCAAACTGATGAGTTACATAGAACAAAAGATCATAAGAAAAGGAAATAAGGAAAACAAATGTGCTAGCTGACACCAACCACCACCAACAAAAACATCTCATGAGATTGTCAAGGATTATGCCCATCTGTACTTTCTGTTCTTTACCCATTATTAACTCTGTACCCCAAAAGGTGAGCATTTGCACTTGAACATCACGGTACCCTCATAATGCTTGTTTTATCAATCTTTTAACCAGGGGTGGGGAACCTGCAGCCTCAAGGCCACACGTGGCCTTCTATATCCTCGGGTGTGGCCTTTTGATTGAGTCCAAGTTTTACAGAACAAATCCTTTTATTTAGGGGATTTGTTCTGTGATGTTTGGATTCAGTCAATGGGACACACTCAAGGACCTAGAGGGCCACATGTGGCCTCAAGGCTGGAGGTTCCCTACCCCAGTTTCAGACCTTCTTTACTGTGTGTAAAGCATGAATTTGTCCAGGCCAGATATGAAGTTAGAGAACATGGTTTCAAATTCTGTCTTTTCAACTTACTACCTATATGACTTTACACAAATCATTTTATCTCTGCTGGGACTCTTTTTCCTCATGTGCAAAATAAAGAAGTTGGATTATACACAGTAACAGCAATATTGTATGATGAAGAACTGTGAATAACTTAGCTATTCTCAGCAAAACAATGATCCAAGATAACCCCAAAGGACTGGTGATGAAAAATGCGATTTACTTCTCCAGCTCATTTTACAGATGAGGAAACTGAGGCAAATAGTGTTAAATGACTTGTCCAGGGTCATACAGCTAGTGTCTGAGGCTGGATTTGAAATCAGGAAGAGGAGTCTTCCTGACTCCAGGTCCACTGTGCCACCTAGCTGCCATTCATGCCTATCTGGTTATTTATTGTTGGTACTTTTAGTCAAACTTTCTCTAGGGAGGTTTCTCTGGGGCTCTTTCCCTCAGGATTCCTGGCTTCTCATTGATTCTAACCTGGTCCTCTGTGCCCATTATTAATCGAGAGGATCAACTTCACCTCAGAATTTCTCTTTCTCTGGCAAAAGTGAGGGGGTTGGACTAGATGACCTCACAGGTATCTCCCAGCTCTGAAGCTGGAGCCAATTTTTTTTGTTTGTTTCTGATATCTTTGCCCGGCATCATTTCATATAAATCTTCCCATATTTCTTTGAATTTTTAAGTCATTTGTCTCCTTGCCTTATCACCATTCATCCTTTCCCCAAAATGAATAGGTTTTCTCCTACCGCTCACTTTCTCTACTCTTCCTGAAACACCTGAACAAGATGGGGGACATTACTGGTTCCATTACATGTAAATTCTTTTACTCTTCCCTGACTGACTCTTCCCCACTCCCCATAGCATTCTACTCCAAAACTTGTTTCCTTGCTTCAAGCCTCCTTCACCCTCCCTCTCAGCAGAAGCCCTCCTCTCACACTTCACTGAAAAGAGGAGGCTATGTCTCACCTCCTCAATTCCATACTTCAAATTCCCTGTCTTTGCGTCCATTTTTGAGGAAAAAGTGGCCATTTTTCCTTAGTGAAGCCAACCTTTTTATTTGTGAATTTAATCCTATCCCCTCCCATATTCTTTGGGAGTTTGCCAATATCAAGTGCGTGTGCGTGTGTGTGTGTGTGTCTACTGTCCATGTAGGTTTGGCATGGACATGTGAACATGGTTCCGTCTAAATGGGATTAGGTGGTAGGAGGCATGAATAGTTATTTCCAGTCTCTTGTACTCCTCTCCAAGAGAAACTGATTCCCACTAGGAGGAGAATAGGAGATGAGGCTGACCTGATTTGTTCTCCTCAGAGAGGAAATACTATTTAGTATTATATCCATTTGCCCCACTAAATAGATTCATCTAGGTGAAATAATTTTTAAATCCTAGTTAAATCCATCCCTTGATGAGGAAGGAGTGTCCTAAGTTGTATGGGAAAGTTTGACTCACTTCCCACTAGATGCTAGTTACAGAAATGACCATCACAAATAGTAAATAATGAGGAAAGCTTTTTATTCAGACCAATAGCCAACAGAAATCAGAGAATTTATGCAGATTAGAATATGCCAGGAAATACACAGAGTGAATGAAAGTTTCCACTGTGAGTGAGATATCTCAGATAAATAGAGTCCACCGTTGCACCCAAAGGGAAATTTCCTGAAGTCTCTAATTATGGCAAACTAGAATTGTGACAACTAGGTGGTGTAGTGGGCAACCACAGTTGAGTCAAGAAGACTTCACCCCACAATGGCAGCAGTGATAGGGGAGAGATGTTATGAAGGTAGAAATGGTTGGACTCAACAATTGACTGAATATGAAGAGTGAGAGAGAGTGAAGAGTCAGGAAGATGCCTCCCATGGAGGTAAACATACAGTCTCATGCTTTGCTGAGTGGACATAGGGAACTCCCCTTTGATTGGTCCCTCCTGACTGGAGCCACCTACACGATGCTTGGCAACTGAGACTTAGGGGATAGATGTTTACTATTTATAGGGAGCACCTGCCCCCTCTATGATCTATAAGAGAGAAAACAACTCACCCATTTTATCCCTTTTTTCCCATACCTTCTTGGACATGTAGACCAGACCATGGTACAGCAAGGGTGTGTGTGTGTGTGTGTGTGTGTGAGGAAGAGCTGAATTCTTCTTCCCTTCATGTAAGGGGCAGAAAAGGAACATTTTTGTAAAGAAAAATGATAAAAATAAGCTTTAATTGGTTGATGACAAACATTTATTAAGCACTTACTATGCCTTCTCAAGGAGGGAGGAGGGAAGAGAAAGGGAGAATGTAGAACTCAAAATTTTAAAAAATGAATATTAAAATTTTTTATTTATGTATAATTGAGAAAAAATAAAATAAATATTAAATGTGGTTTTTTTTAAAAGCACTTATTATGGGCTTACATTGTGCTAAGTGGCAGGAATATAAAAAACAGACAAAATAATCCTTGTTCTCAAGGAGCTTACAATCTAATGAGAAGAAAACCAAACCTTAAATTGTGGAGGAAAGACACATACTGTAGTGAGGAACAAATAGAAAACTTCCCCTCAAATGAACAAACTGCGAGGGCCTATTTGAAGGTCAGACAATGACGGAAACAATGATGGTTCCAGGGCACTGTGGTCCATCAAGTCATTTGCATGTGACAATTTTTAGGGTTTTGAAGTTGGCAACTTTGGGGACTATAGAAACATTACATAATGACTATTAACCTGACAGAAAGCTAAATTCCTTGTGTTTTATCTCATAAGGGAAAGATGAATCACTGATTACTAAAAGTTTCTGAGCTGAGACATTAGCAGCTATTAAGAAGTTATGCAAAGAGACAGAAGAAGCAGGAGACTAAGTTGAGTGCAGGTAGGCACACCAGAAGCTAGAAAAATATGTTTCTAAATGTGACAGCTGACTTTTTAGCTGCTTTGCTGGGAATTTGCTGATTGGAAGAGAAGCATTGCTTTGCTGATTGTCTAGAGAAAGACTGGAACAGCTGCTGGATACCCATTGGAGGAGAGCTGAATCCTGATGCTATGTAAAGAACAGTGCTCTTAAAATGCAAGAGAAAGAAATAAAATTCAGGGGTGATAATGGTGCTGCATCTTGTTGCCTCTTCTGCCCTGTTTGGTTTGAGAGAAACAGAAGAGGAAAGATAAGTTTTAAACATCTGTTCATCTCTGAGCTGTGTTTTGCTACGAGTCAAGTCTTGGAGTTGATTGGACAAAGCAGGCTCTCTTACTATTTTCAGATCTTAGAAGTTTGTCTGTATTTTTGCTTAAGGGAATTGCGTGTCCCCGAAAGAGCATAACACCTTCTTATCAGTGCCCTGTTAAGGGTGGCTATGAGGGAAAAGAGCCTGTCATTACTTCATCAGCTGGAGAGCAGAAGAGTAGTTTTATCCAGCAGGAGGATGGTAAGGACCAGAAGAGGAGTGCCTACAAGAGAATTGGATTCGTGTAGCACAGATTGTTCCTCAAAGGATCAAGAGTATCAAGAGCAGATTTGTGAGTTTTCCTAGGCACGTGGGTTTCTCCATGTAGGTGCTTCCATTAGGTTTCTATGTGTGCCCAATCTTCCTTATAGACACAATTAAGTGTGTCCACTCTCCCCTAGACAGTATTCATTGGTGGGAGAGTATAACCTAGGTTTATGTGTTTGAGGACCATGATTATTCCTGTTTGGTCTTCTAATGAGGGTTACAACTATGCCTGCTCTTGCCTAATATTGAATAAATGTTAGGGTTGTTATTGCTTTTATGTTATTATTTAATAAATTTTTATTTTTAAAAGTTAATGGTATCATGGTGATTGATTTTATGTAAATGGGAAACACATGAGTTGGGGTGGGGTTCAGGAGCTGTAGGCATAAGAAGTGGGCTTATATCCCCATCAAACCAGGTTACCCCTAAGACTCTGTAGACATGGAATACTACTTCTTTTGGAACCTTGAGTACACTTGAATAAGTTCAAATTAGGGTGAAAGAGTTATCCCAGAAAATAAGAAGGTTCATATCATGCATGGGCTACAACCACATGAGTAGAAAATTGTTGCTTACAGAAGAAACATATGGCAAGCAGCTTAGCTTGCTCAGACAAGCCTGAGAGGGGAGTTTCTATACCTCCAATTTCTGCATGGTTTATTTTTGGTCTTTCTGTTTCCTTTTCTGAGCACAGATCAGAGACTAATAGATCACGATGTGCCTGCATCTGGGTCCAGCAAGGTTGGGAGCATGAGCTCCAAGCTGAGGGGAGCCTTTTTAGCATGAGGTCAATGACTTGCCTAGGGTGGCACAGTGGAAGAGCACTGGGCCTATAGTCAGTAAGAGCTGAGTTCAAATCTGGTCTCAGATACTATATGACCCTGGGCAAGTCACTCTACTACCATCTGCCTCAGTTTCCTCCTTGGTAAAATAAGAATCATAATAGCACGTATCTCCCAGGGTTGTTGTGAGGATCAAATGAGACAGTATTTGTAAAATTGCTTCATATAGTACCTAGCCTATAGTAGGCCCTTAAAAAATGTTTATTTCCTTCCCTCCCTGACTGAGGTAGCCTAGCCACTAAAGACAGAGTAGGACATTGCTCTTTCCTCACACTCTCTGGCCTGTTATGTACCTTCCTCTTTCCATCCCCCCCCCAGCCTGAGGGGAATCACCTAAAGTTTAGTTTTGGCTCATGTCTAGGGTTTACCCAAAAAGGGGACTAGAAAATTATCCAAATGTATGATGCAGATCAAATGTAGGACAGCTATTTATTTCATCCGCACAAGAAGAAATTCTAAAAATGCAAAAGATTAACAAGTGTGCATTGATAAAAACTTAAACATGAAATAATTACATAACTGGTATTAAGCTCTCCTGAGACCTGGATACTTATGCAACCTGGGGTTCAAGCCTGGAAGTTTTATATAACACTCTTCTCATTGGTGGAGAGGTGGATGAGTCAACATTGCTTATCTGCACAGGGGTTGGAGTTGGTGGGAAAGTTTGGGAGAGGATAGTCTTTCTTTTTCCTTCATTTTCTGGAGAGAAGATGCATAAAGATTCATCTTCTTCCCAGGGAGAAAGAGAGAGAGGGAGAGAGAGAAAGAGAGGAGGGGAGGAGAGACAGAGAGAGAGACAAGAGGGGGGAAAGAGGAGAAATGAGACACACAGAGACACAGAGAGACAGAGACAGACAGACAGAGAGAGACACACACAGAGACACAGAGACAGAGGCAAGACACAGAGACAGGACAGACAGAGACAGACACAGAAACAGAGAGACAGACAGAGACAGAGGCAGAGAGAGACAGTGAGAGACCGAGATTTGAACTCAGATCTTCCTGACTGGGTCCAGTGCTCCATCAACGGTGCCACTTAGCAACTAGGGAAGCAGCTTAAACCTAAGAATCATTTCCCAGACTAGCAATATTTGGAAGCAGATAGATATAATTCTAGTCTGATACCACCTCTCTGAGGAAAGCAGAGTAGCCAGTGTACTGGCACATTCTACTCTCCTCCAGGAAAGAATCAAAATTTCCCTTGGAGAAAAGTAGGTATGATGCTTGGGGTGCAAGATGAAAAGGGGAAAAAAGGGAGCTCATGGCCAACAGTCTCCATTTTTTCATTGAAGTATGACGCCAGGTCCTTACTTAACTGAGAGGGGGACAGAAGTGGGTAATGTCAGAGGCTTAAAGAAATAAGAGCAGTTATAGAACAATAGTTGTGGGAAATGGGATAGAAAATCAATTAATGAAGAGTAGGATTGTCTTGTTTGACTGCAGGTCTAGTTGAGACTAGATGACATAAATTTGTCGTGGACCCAGACTTCCTCCAGCTGGGTTCAGTGGTATGTAAATGGAAGGAAGAGAAACAGTTGGTGGGACATAGGTGAATGGGTGTGTGTGATCACGATGTGCCTGCATCTGGGTCCAGCATTGGGATTGGGATTGGACAAAGTGTGAATGATGATAGGACAAAGGATAAAGAAATTTAGGAGCAGCAGATGACATGACTTTGAACTAATTCACCAAGGGGTTAAGATTGGGAGAGGAAAAGAATACATATAGTCAGACAGCAGAGATGGTGCCCTGGAAAAGTTCTGACGGTGGAGGGATTGGAGACCACGATGAGAATGAATAGGGTTGGAGGTACTAAGGCACAGCGAGAGATGGAGTGATTTTAAAAATTGTGATCAGATAAAGGAATTTCAGTGTTCTTGTGCATGGAAATGGAATGCTTGTGGGTGATGGGAAGAACAAGGTATAACTGTGTGTGTAGCTGATTTGGAAGGGAGGAGTAGGTCATGGGATTTGAGCAGAATGAGGAAATGGAAAGTCGGGTGTAATGGAGACTGGTACATGCCCTGGTGATCATGCCATGGTGTCTCAGATGGTATCTCCATAGAGGGGATGCTAAGGAGCTGCCTCTGGCAGAACTGTGATGACCAGTAAGGGAAACACCTTAGAGAGACAGACATTCTATAACTAGTTCTGGTCAGTTAACCATTTGGTAAACAAGAGAGTCTTTGGTTGGTTGCAGAGTCATTCAAAAAGGCCTGCCAGATTGAAGCATACTTTTGTTTTTTACTTTATTATTCTTGGGTTGTGTTTTTTTTTTTTGTTCTGCATTCTCTTTTGCAACATGGTTAATATGGAAATGTTTTGCATGACTGCACATGTTTAATCTATATCAAATTGCTTACCTTCTCTAGGAAGGGGAAGGGAGGGAGAGAAAGAGTCTTGAGCTCAAAATAAACAAAAGAATGTTTAAAATGTTGTTTACGTGTAATTGAGAAAAAATCAAAATTAATCGTAAGCAAACAAACAAACAAACAAACAGGTCTGCTAGCTTCTGCCTTCTTTTTTTCCACAGTGAACTTGGGAGAGCCAAAGTAACCAATGAAGGAAGTAGGACCTGACATCTTGTGAGTCTGAAAGGTCCAGAGGGCTGCTTGGCATCTAGTTGTTCACAACAGTTCACCATCTTAGTGCCCTGAGGAACAAGATAGATCTTGGGGCAGTTAGTCAATAAACATTTATTAAGTGCCTACAACCTGCCAGGCTCCTGCTAAACATTGGGAATGCAAAAAGAAGCAAAGGACAGTCCCTGCCCTCAAAGAGCTCCTAATCTAATTGGGGAGACAGCATGCAAACAAATATGTACAAAGCTAGCTCTAGACAGGCTAAATAGGAAATAACCAACAGAGGGAAGGCACTGGAATTAAGAGGGGTTGGGGAAGGCTTTCTGTAGAAGGTGGGATTTTAGGGGACAGCTAGATGGCGCAGTGGATAGAGCACCAGCCCTGGAGTCAGGAGGACCTGAGTTCAAATCTGACCTCAGACACATAACACTCACTAGCTGTGTGACCTTGGGCTAGTCACTTAACCCCAATTGCCTCACTAAAAAAAAAAATAAATAAAAGAAGATGGGATTTTAGTTGGGATTTAAAGGAAGCCAGGGAAGTCAGTAGTAAGAGCATCCATGGCATGGGAGACAAACAGAAAGAATGCCCAGAGACAAGAGATAAAGGGTCTTGTCAGTAGACTAGCCAGGGGAGTAGAGTCACTGGATTGAAGGGTACCTGTCAGGACTCAGGCGTAAGAAGACAGGAAATGTAGGAGAGGGCTCCGTGATGAAGGGCTTTGAATGCCAGGCAGAGCGTTTTGTATTTGCTTCTGGAGCAATAGGAAGCCACTGGAGTTTTTGGGTGGTGGTGGTGGTAGTGGTGGTATTGATATGATCAGACCTAAAGAAAAATCATTTTAGCACTTGAATGGACAATAGGTTGGAATGGGGAGAGACTTGAGGCAGTTAGGACCCTACCTCACCCCTAAGTAGGCTATTGCAATAATATGGGTGTGAGGTGATGAGGGTCTATACTAGAGGGGTGTCAGAGTCAGAGGAAAGAAGGGGGCATATTCAGGAGAAGCTGCAAAGGTGAAATCAACAGGTCTTGGCAACAGCTTGGACTCAGGGGTGGTAGAAGGAAGGGAGAATGAGAGATAGTGAGACCACCAGAAAAGTAGTGAGCCTGAGGGACTGGGAGGATGGTGTTGTCTTCCACAGTCATAGGCAAGGTAGGAAGTGGGGAGGATTTGGGGGAAAGATAGTGTTTCATTTTGTATATATTGAGTTTAAGATTTCTACTGGACATCCAGTTGGAGATGTCTGAAAGGGAATTGGAGATGTAAGATTGGAGGTCAGCAGAGACATTGGGACAGGAAAGGTAAATATGAGAATCATCAATGTAGAGCTGGTAATTAAATCCATAGGAGCTGATGAGATGACCAGGTGAAGTAGTATAGAGGGAGAAAAGAGGAGGACCCAGGACAGAGCCTTGAGGGATGCCTATGATCAAGAGGGCATGATCTGGAGGAGGATTCAGCAAAGAAGACTGAGGAGAAGTAATCAGCTGTAGGAAGAGAACCAGGAGAGAGTGATGTCCTAAAAGCCTAGAGAGAAAAGAGTGACCCACAGTGTCAAAGGCTGCAGATAGAGGTGAAGGAAAATGAGGATTGAGAAAAGGCTACTAAGAGATCATTGGTAACTTTGGAGAGAGGGTGCTGAGGAGGTATGAGTTTCAGAGTTGATTTCATCTTGCAGAATAATGATAAACTTATAGTTGAGAAGGTCCTTAGAACACAGAACATCAGAACTCAGAAGGACCTTAGAACATGGAAAACAGAATGTCTGAGCCAGTAGGGAGGGCTGCTAGGTAGCACAATCAATAGAGTGCTGAGTTTAAATATAGTCTCAGACATTTCCAAGGTGTATGACCCTGAGCAAGTCATTTAACCTCATTTTCCTTAACTGTAAAATGAAGATCATAATAGCACACCTATCTCCCAGGTTTGCTGTGAGGAGATATTTTTAAAACACTTGCACAGTGCCTGGCACATGGTAAATGCTTAATAAATGCTTATTCCCTCTTTCCCCAAAAAACATGAAGTATCAGGGCTGGGAGGGAGCTTAGAGACCATCTAGTCCAGAAATTCTTAACCTGGGATCAGTAACATTTTTTTAAACATTTTTGTAACTGTAAAACATTTTGTAACTGTACATCAATATAATTGGCTTCCTTTGTCATCCTATGTATCTTATATTATCTAAAAACATTATTCTGATAAGGGAGTCTCACCTGACTGCTACATTTCTAGCCTTCTTACACCTTACTCCATGAACTACAAGACACTCCGTCTATTGGATCCAAGCATTTTCTCCGGCTGTCCGCCATGCGTGGAATGCTCTTCCTCCTCACCTGTCTTCTGGCTTTTGTGGCTTCCTTCAAGTCCTGAGAAAAACCCCATCTTCTACAGGAAGACTTTCCCAAACCCTCTTAATTCTAGCAACTTCCCTCTGCTGACTGTGTCCTATTTATCTTGTCTATAGCTTGCTTTGTATATATTTATTTGCACGTTGTCTCCCTCCATTAGATTGTAAGCTCCTTGAGGGTAGGGACTGTCTTTTGCCTTTTTGTATCCCTAGCACTCAGCATGGTGCCTGGCACATGGTAGGAGCTTGAAAAATATTGATTGATTGATTGACAAAGGGGTCCATGGCACAAAAAAGATTAAGAGGACTGCTGAAACCTAGCCCAATGTTCTCATCTGACAGATAGGGAAATAATATAATAATAATAATAACAACAGGTAGCACAGAGCTTTGTATACATTATCTCACTTAACCCTCACACAATTATTCTCCCCAAGCAGATTAAGTGACTTGCCCAAGGTTACACGGCTATTAAATGTCTAAGGCTGGATTTGAATTCAAGCCTTCTTGACTCCAGGCTCAGGACTCTTTCCACTGCACCACCTAGGTGCCACAAACTGATCTCTGGAGGAACTGGCTAAAGGTCCTTGGGGAAGAAGCATCCCATCCAGTCTCCTTCCCCACCCTTTGGCCTCCCGGACTCCGCTGCACCCTCCATTCCCTGTTCCCTGGCTCCGGCTCCTCCCCTGCCCCCTCCTCTCACTCCTCCTGCTCTGGCTC
The DNA here is from genome assembly GCF_900497805.2 of Vombatus ursinus. Classification (NCBI taxonomy): domain Eukaryota; kingdom Metazoa; phylum Chordata; class Mammalia; order Diprotodontia; family Vombatidae; genus Vombatus; species Vombatus ursinus. Next base: position 1,979,025 of record NW_020949696.1, read on the forward strand.
CTCCCCTGGTGCCTCCTGGCCCCGCCCCCACCGCCTCCTTCCTTGGCTCTCCTGCGTGGCCCCGCCTCCCCCTGCCTCGCCCCGCCCCCCGCCTCCTCCTTTGGCCTTCCCTTCCCTGGCCCCGCCTCCATGGCCCCGCCCACACACCACGTCTCCCACTGTCCCCGCCCCCTGACTCCTCCTTTAGGCCCCCTCCCTCGGCTCCGCCCCTCCACCCGGCCCAGCTCCCTGGTTGTGACGTCTGCAGGAGCCGCGCAGAGGCTGCTGCGCGTGAGCGCCATCCCGGAAGTGCGAGGCTCCCAGATGTGCAGGTGCCGCTGCTGCCGCCGCCGCCGCCACCGCCTTTGCAGCTGAGTCTGGGGTGGTGGGAGATGGAGTGGGGGGGGACCAGGAGACAGTCCGGGAGGGGGTACTGCTCGCTGCCTTCCTGGGCCCAGCGGGGAGGGGGGTGGGGGCGTCCAGCTGTGCACCTCTGCCCGGACACATCTGGCGACCTTTCCCAGCCCCAGCCCTTTCCCTCCTGAGCCTGTACGGGGCGGGCTATGACCGCAGGCAATAGGAAGGGCTTGGTTCGGTGAGGATCTGAGAGAGCCAGGAAAGAGTCACAGAGTTCTAAAATGTGGACTTAGGCTGTCAGGGCTGGACTACCTTGGGACATAGAGCATGGGATCTCTGCGGGAAAGGGACTTCAGAGCGTACACATATGGGAGGCCAGGCGAGAGGACCTTTAGAATAGACTGGCAAAAGGAGAAGGGACTTAAGAACAAAGATTTATACAATGTCAGACCAGGAGGGACCCTAGAACATAGAGTGGCAGAGGTGGAAGGGACAGTAGAACAGGGAAAGTCAGAGCTGGCAGGGCCCTTAGAACAGAGAATGTTAGAGCTGGCAGGACCCCTAGACTAGAAAATATCAGAGCTAAGAGCGTCCTTGGGATATAGTATGTCATGAGCTAAAAGGATCTTTAGAGGTCCCTTACCTTTCTTGCAAACTCCCATCCCATCCTCCTCCCCATTTACAGAGAAGAAAACTAAGTCCTGAGGAAGTCTTTCTAGAAGAGTACTGGGGTTTCCAGGCACTCCAAGGGATGTCTCTGTCAAGACCTTGCTCAGACAGTCCCCTAATGGCCGTCTGCCTTTTGGCAGGACTAAAAACCCCAGTGGGGACCATCTGGTCCTATCAGGGCCACAGCCTGTTGGGAAGTCCCAGAATCTGGGGGATGCAGTCTGCTAATAAAACAGAAGTCTAGTCTGGACAGTTCCAGGTTGAGAACAGTGTTAGGAGAAAGAGTGAAGGTATCAGCAAGGAGCATGCGTGCCTGCCTGGCCAGTCTCAGTAACCACTGCCTTTGGCTGGTCTATAGGCCGCAGAGGAGGAGGAGGAGGAGGATATGGAATCTCCCAATTCTGCCTCAGAGGTGTTCTGCAACCGGATTCTCAGCATGGTGAATTCAGAGGATGTAAATGCCATCATTCAGGCCCAGAAGAACATGTGAGTCAAGTCATCCATCCATGTCCATCCTTCCATGCATCTGTCCATCCACCAAGGAAGCACCCAAAGATCTGAGTTCAATTCTGGCCTCAGACACCGAGGGTCTGTTTGACCCTGCGCAAATTACTTAACCGCTGTTCGACTCAGTTTCCTTAACTGCAAAATTGGATAATAACTTCACCTACCTAGCAGGGTTGTTATGAGGTTCAAATGAGATAATATTTGTAAAAAGCACGTGCTGGTACGTAGTAGATGTTATATAAATGCTTATTCCCTCCTCGTTTCCTTCTTCCCTTTCTCCTACCTGCTATGAGCCAGTCATTTCGAGAGACACTGGAGATAGAAAGACAAAAAAAAAAAATAGAAGAAAGTGTTCCTGCCCTCACAGAGCTTATCTTCGAATGGGGAAGACAACACATACATATATTGGTATAAATGGGGTCGTGAAGAGTCAGACACAACTGAAAAATTGATGATAAGAGGCAGTCATTGGAGTTTATTGGGTAGGGGACTGACACAGTCAGATCTGTACGTAAGGAAAATCCCCTCGTTGGCTGAGTGGAGGATGAATTGGAGTGGGGAGAGACGAGATCTGGGTTTCTTAACCTGAGATTAACAGTAGATAGATTGGATACATTTTTTAAAATTCAATTTGATTTTATTTTCTACTCTGAATCTTCTCCCTCTCACCACCTCATCCCTCTCCATTGAAAAAGTAAGAAAAAAAAAACCCAGTACAGGTATGTATAGTCAAATAAGACAAATTCTTTACATCATTATGGATAGATTTCAGGGGATCCATGAACTTGTATAGAAAAAAAAATGACATTTTTATTTTCACTAACCTCTAATTGAAATTTAGCATTCATTTCAATAATATATGTAGGTGACAAACATTATTCTGAGAAGGGGTCCAGAGGCTTCACTAGATTGCCAGTTGGGTGTGTGATGCAAAAAAGAGATTAAGACACATGGACAAAAGGCTGAAAGCCCAGGGTATTGCAGTAGTCCAGGTGAGAGTTGATGAAGGCCTAAACTTAAATGGTAGCACTTGTGACTGGAGAGAAGGGACTTATTTGAGACCCACTTGATGTGGTGGTAGAAATTACAAGATTTGGTAGCTGAGTGAATTATGAAGATTAAGTAATAGGCAGAGATGACCCTGAGGTTGGGTACCTCGATGACTGGAAGAATGGGGGGACCTTTGTCAGTAGTAATAGGGTAATTTGGAAGAAGAGTGAGTTGGGAGTGGGGCAGGAAAGGTAAGATTTCTGTTTTGGACATATGTGCTTGAAATATCAGCGGGATATCTAGTTGGAAAAGCTCAGTAGCCATTTGGAGCTTCAGAGCGAGACCGAAGCTGCAGGGGTAAGTCTGGGAGTCTTCTGAATTGGGATGTTCATTGGACACATCACCCTTGGGAGCTGATTGACGGCAAGGCGAGAGAGAAAAGAGAAGAGGGTCTCGGACGGTTAGTCAGGATGAGATGGGGAGATTGAGCAGTGCTAGTTGGGGGAATAGGAGGACAGGATGCAGGAGAGAGTAGCATCAAAAAGACCCAGAGGGGAGGCGATATCCGGGAAGAGAGAATGGTCAACAGCGCAGATGCTGTAAAGAGGTCTGGAAGGATGAGGATGGAGGGAAGGCCGTTCCATTGGGCAACTTTTTTTCATTGTTAACTTTTAGAAATCATTTTCAATCGAGTGGTGAGGTTGGAAGCCGGGTTGCAAAGCGGGAAAGAGCGATTGAGGGGGCAGGGAGTGGAGCCAATGAGTGTCCCCCATTTTTTCAAGAAATTTGACTGGAAAGAGAAGAACAGTATCTAGTGAATGTTCTTTTTTTGGCGGGGGGAGCAATCAGAGTCAAGTGACTTCACACAGCTTGTAAGTGTCTGAAGCCAGCTTTGAACTCAGTCTTCCTGACTCTAGGACCTGTGCTTTATTCGCTGAACCACATAGCTGCCCCCTAGGGAAAGTTTTTTAAGGAGGATGGGGGCCCCAGAGTCAGGAAACTTCCAGTTCTGATACTCATGCTTCATCCTAATGCCTCCAGTACCTCCTAGCAGTGGACCCTGGGCAAGTCACTTAACTTCTCTGTCCAGTTTCCTCATTTGTAAAATGGGGTTAATGATAGCACCTACCTTACAGAGCTGTTGTGATGATCAAATAACTTCTGTAAAACACTTTACAAACTTTAAAGCGTTAAATGATTGATGTTGATGATTATGCTGGATGGGGAAAGCATGAACCTGTTTGTAAATAGAAAGGATGGAACTGGTAGATAGCCAGAGACGAAGATGAGAGAGAGAGAATGAGGATGGTCATGGGGGCAGTCTGCTGGAGAGAAGGGAAGGCGATGGGATGGAGGGAATGTGTAGGGGGCTTGTTTCATTAAGGAGAAGCAACACCTCATTCTTAGGGACTAGAGGAAAGAGAAGAAAGGTGTCTCAGCTGGTGAGATGAGAAGAAGGCGGAGCTCACAGTGAGGGCCTAGATTTTCTTGGTAGAAGTATGGGTTGATCTCCAGTTGTAGGGGAGATAAGACCTGCTCTCTGATCAGTCTCTGTAGCTGTGGGCACAGTGTGATTAAATGCTCAAGAGAATTGTGAACGGCTCTTTGAGAGTCCAGGAAGGAAAGGTCAAGGTTACTTCCTCTCAGCCTCAGTTTCCTCCTCCATAAAATGGGCCCGACCCTATCTCACAGGGTTGTTGGGAGGCCCAGATGAAGAAGTGTTTTATAAGCCTCAAATCTAATAACATTTGTCAATTGCTTATATTATTGTTATTGTTATTGTTATTATTTTGACTGGGAATAGGTGGAGGAAAGGGGACAGACAGGGTGTGATATTAACCAGGAGGAATGATTAGGATTTCAGCCAGTGGATCTGGGGAGTGGGAGGAGGGAGCAGACAGAGCTGGGTGAAGGGCATTACAAAGAGAGGAAGGAAGGAAGGTAGGCCCTTGTGACAAATAATATTTCATTTGATCCTCACAATGCTGGGAAGTAGGTGCTGTTGTTATCCTCATGTTATAATTGAGGAAACTGAGGCAGACAGGCCAAGTGGCTTGCCCAGAGTCACACAGCTAGGAAAGCTGGGTTTGGAGTTCTGAGTCAGATCTTCTGACTTCCTGACTCCAGGCCAAGAGCTCTAACCACTTTGCTAAACAGCAGCTTCTGATGAGTTGGCTTCAGCACAACAGTGCCCTATACATTCTGGAGAACAGGCCCTCCTGTCTCTCTTGACCTCTCTGATCTGCAGTTTCCTCATCTGTAAAATGGGGAATAATAATAAAATTTGCACTACCTGAAGTGACAGGCAGGCAGGTTATATCCTGTGTGTGTAATAATACCAATAATAATAGACATAATCACAATTTATGATAACAACAATAATAATATCCAGCAGTATATAGTGCTTTAAAATTTTTATTTCTCTCATTTGATTCTTACAACAACCCTGGGAGGTGAGTTATGTAACTAGTTTCCCATTTTACAGATGAGGGAACTGAGGCTCCCAGGGGTTAAGGGACTAGTAAATAATCCAAGGCAGGATTGGAATGGGGTCCTTCTGGTTCCAAGCTCCGTGCCCCTTCCACCTCGCCTCCCACGTGGATATCTCTGCTACTCAGATTGGCCCAGGGCCTGCTCATCTGATTCCTTTCTTCCCTGGTCTTCCCACCCTCAGGCTGGACCGGTTTGAGAAAACCAATGAAATGCTCTTGAACTTTAATAACCTTTCCAACGTCCGCATGCAGCAGATGAGCGAGCGTTTCACACACCACACCAGGACACTGATGGAGATGAAGAAGGACCTGGACAGCATCTTCCGAAGGCTCAGGTTAGTGTCTCACTCTGCCCTGCCCCCCTGCTCTGAGATGGCGGACTCTGGCCCTGGGAGCCTCAACTACCAGCCAAGACCACAGAAGCCTGTGAGAGCGTAGGTAGGAAGAGGCGGCCAAAACTGTTCTCCTTACAGGGGAGGCTGGAGTGACTTTGATGGAAAATTTAAATTGTTGCTTTTTTTCTCCTTTTCCTTCTAGGACTCTGAAAACAAAGCTGTCAAAGCAATACCCAGACGCTTTTAGTCGTAAGTGTCTCTAAGGCTTGACCAACTCTGACCTTTTCTGATCTGAGTTCTAGCCCCCCAGCTCTGACATTGTGTATCCTAAGGGCCCTCCCAGCTCTGACATTCTGGGTTCTAAGGGCCCTCCCAGCTCTGACGCTTTGTGTCCTAAGGGCCCTCCCAGCTCTGA